>NW_027118755.1:2322500-2607500 GCF_036417845.1 Apteryx mantelli
TGTAGGAGGGGGCGCCATGGGGGGCCCTGGGCATGGAGCGGGTTGCCCATGGGGCACACTCTCCCCTCGGAATCTGGGGCTTGCCTCTGAGCCATCAACCTGACCTCCCCCCCGAGCGCGCTGCAGCTCCTCTGCTGTGTGGCCTCCTCCCGCCTCCGTTCCCCGCTGCCACCGCTGCCCGTGCTGGCGCACGGCTGAGCCTTCCTGCTGCTGTCCTCTGCCCGCCCCTCACTCCATCGCCGCTCCAGCCGGCTTCCCCCGAGGACCCCCGCTGCCGTCACCGGGAGCGGGCTAGGGGGAGGGCGCTGGGGCTGGCGGAGGGGAGGGTCCGGTGGGCCAGGCGGACGATGGCAGAGGGCTGGCGGCGCGGTCCGTGCCACGGGCACCAGTGTGCATGCGGGGGGCACCAGAGCGCGGCAGCGAGATGTCGCGCTAGTGCAAGCAAGATGGCGGGTGCGCCGGGGAAGGGCCGGCGGGCTGCGCGAGCCCACCGCGAGGAAGAGGGGTTTCAGCCCAGCGTGGCATTCCGAAAGCGGCGCCGGGCCACCGTGCCTCATTGCCGATGCCGACGGGTGCCGAACACTGGTGTCGGTCCCCTGCTCGCTGTGTCCCAGTTGCTGCGTGCGTACCTGAGTTCGCCTGTCCTGCACTCTGCGCCACAGGGCCGAGCACGGGGCTCGGCCCGCCAGCGGGTGTACGGCCCTCCCGGGGCTTGCTCGCCAAAAGCCTGCTGCCGATTCCCCAAGGCCGGTAGGGGAATGCCCCTGTCTGCCCCTCTTGCCTCCGCTGGTGCCCGCCGCTGGTGCCCATCCCCGGGAGCCGGCCCCCCCCATCGCCTGATGGCGATCTGCCGCTGCTGGGGCAGGGGAGGGTCTGGCCTGGGGGAGGGTCCGGCGGAGCGGGCAGCAGCCCGCGGGAGGTTTGACAGTCCTTGCTCCCCCGGCGCCCGCGGGAGGAAGTGGCGGGCGGAAACGCGAGCGAGATGGCACCCCGGGTTGGGACGGGTGCCAACGGGTCGCCACCACTAAGCGGTGGGGGGGCGGACCCGCGGCGGGCTGCGGCAGAGCAGCCCGTCTGCAGAGACAGCGAGGACAGGCGTTCCGGGATGGAGTGCGGGGCGGGCGCCGGGCCGCGGCGGACCCCGAGTGGGGGCGTCGCGCGAGGCCACGTGAGGAGACGGGTCGTGCCCGAGCGGGCGGCCCAAACCACGGCTCTCCTCCCGGGCGCAGCTGCCGCCCAGCGCCGGGTTACTGAGGGAAACCCCGGGCCCCGGGAGGAGGACGAGGTAGTGGTGGCAAGTGTCGGGTGCACCCTGTGGGCAGATGTTCTGCCAAGGGGCACTGGAGCCGGCTGGCGGGTGCAAGGTTTCGCCTCCGCGCCCCGTCTCGCCGCCGCCACCATCACCACGAGGTGACGGTGGCCCGGCGGCGGGTGGTGGCAGGGGAGGCACCCCTGCGGAAATTTCAGGTCGTTTCCCTCACCCCAGGGCCAGGTACCTAGCATATGCGCTTCTCCTCCCCCCGCCCAGTTACCCACCCGTGTGGTCCCGTGTGCCAGCTCGCTCCTCCCGGGCACCGCACCGCGCATGCCCCCCCGGCCATGCCCTCCTGCCCTTTCCGCTTTCCCTTTTCCCCCCCCCAACCACTCCAGCCGCCCCACGACGTGCCGCGGGGACTGTGCTGCGAGCGGGCCAGGCGGGGGGGGGGGGGTTGCGGGAGGAGGGGAGGGCCTCCAGCCACCACGGCCGCCGGTAGCTGCCCCAGGTAGGGATGGCCATGGGCCCCGGGCTCCAGGCCCGAGGGTTCTCGACGGGAGAGCCAGGTGAGGGTTTAAAGACTCAGGCGGCCCGATGCGACCCAAGGGGCAGCCGGGTGTGCTGCCGGAAGGCCAGGGGACCAGCGCGCGTGGGCACCATGCCCCCGCATGCCAGCCGGCACGCCCCGTGCTCGCCCTGCGGGCAGCCGGGATGGAGAGGGGTACCCTGCTCTCTCTCTTCGCGGTCTGGTCTCGGCGGAGAGATGCTGTGCGGTCGGCTCACGCCGGCCTGCCTCGAATGCGTGACCCCGGCGCGAGCGTGTGCTCGCCGCTGGGACGGTGAGCCCCCACCCACCGCGGGTGGTGCGGACGCCGCGCCTGTGCGCGATCTGCTCTCCTCCCTGGCTGGGGCTCTCAGTCTGCCGCCGTGGCCGCTGGCGGCCCCCTACTTACCGGCACTCCGCCATCCGGCGTGCCTGCCTCTCTCTGCCCAACCCGGCTTCGCCGGGCAGCGGCCAGGCGGCGGGCGGGTGGCAGGGGTGGCCCCCCCCGGTCTCCGCGTGGAGACGGGGAGAGCGGGCGCCATCCCTGTCCGTCCCGCCTTGCCCACCCACCCGCTGCCGGGTGTCTGTCCGCGGAAGGGAAGGGAGAGCGTGTGGCGTCATCCGGGAGGCTGTGTGTGCGCACGCACAGGTGTGGGCGCTGCCTCGGGGTCACGGCAGAGCCGGAGGCCGGCGACGCGAGTGAGGAGCTGGGGAGTGCAGGGCCGGTGGGCCGCGGGCGTGCGGGCAGCGGGCAGTGCCGCTGCCAGTGGCGGCCGGGCTCCGACGCTGGGGGTCCGCGGGGAGCCGCCCCCTCCCCCAGCGTCCCTGAGGCAGGCAGCGCAGCCGGCACGCTGCTCCCCGCCAGGCCGGGCCGAGCCGGGCGCCTGGGCCGGACTCGAAGCGAGCAAAGGGTTGTCCCAGGTCAGGAGCGAGGGCTCCCCGCCCTTCTCATTCGGGTTTTCCTTTTCCCTTTTCCCCCCCACTCTCTGCTCGTACGGTCAGCGGGGCAAGCTCCTCTCTCTGGCTCTCGGCCGTCCCTCGCTCAGCAGCCGGCGTCGGCGTGAGGAGGGAGGCGGAGCGGAGGGGGGCCCTCAGGGGCTGCCGAAGGGCCCTCAGGGGCACCGCCAGTGCTGCCGTCTGGGCTTCTCCTCCACCACTCTCCCTGTGGTGCGCTGGTCCCCTGTTCCCCTCTGGGGGGGGACGGCCGGATGCCTTCCACTCCCTATGCCCCGACTGCCGCCGTTTCGGTGCGCCGCCAGGCCACCCCCCTGCCCTCCCCGCGGCGCGCCATGTCCGTCGCATGTGCCAAGCCACTTCCACCCACCGGCTGGCATCAGCCGCGGCGTTGCGTTGAGGCCGGCAGCGACGGCACGCGGGTGAGGCGTGGCGGGGCGGGGGGGGGGCGGCGCGGGCGTGCGCACCGTTGGGCGGCGAGAAGGGCGTGAAGGGAGGGGAGGGTGCTGTGCTGTGCCGTGCCGTGCCGGAGCGAGAGCGGAGGCAGCGGCCAGGAGGAGGAGACACAAGCCCCCAGGCGGCGGAGGGCTGCGCAAGTGCGTGAGCGAGCGAGCGTGCGGCGGGGAGCCGGGCCCGGGGGAGGCACGGACCTCGCCCTCCAGCCCCGCACGGCTGTCTGCAGGTGGGTACCGCGGTGGTACCGCACCATGCTGCCGCGCGCGCGTGCCGGAGGGCCCCCCCGCTGTCCTCCCCCTGAGTGGCGGCGACCCTGCGGGGGGTCGCCGCGCCACTTCCCCCCTCGCCCTGGCGGTGGGGGCCTCGGGCCGTGCCGCAGCCGGCAGGCGCACGCACCTGCCCCGTCTCCATCCGATTGCGACCTCAGATCAGACGTGGCAACCCGCTGAATTTAAGCATATTAGTCAGTGGAGGAAAAGAAACTAACCAGGATTCCCTCAGTAACAGCGAGTGAAGAGGGAAGAGCCCAGCGCCGAATCCCCGCCCCGCGGTGGGGCGTGGGAAATGTGGCGTACAGAAGCCCCCATCCCCGGCGCCGCTCTCGGGGGGCCCAAGTCCTTCTGATCAAGGCCCAGCCCGTGGATGGTGTGAGGCTGGTAGCGGCCCCCCGGCGCGCCGGGACCGGGGCTTCTTCGAGTCGGGTTGCTTGGGAATGCAGCCCAAAGTGGGTGGTAAACTCCATCTAGGGCTAAATACCAGCACGAGACCAATAGTCAACAAGTACCATAAGGGAGAGTTGAAAAGAACTTTGAAGAGAGAGAGAGTTCAAGAGGGTGTGAAACCGTTAAGAGGTAAACGGGTGGCGTCCACACAGTCTGCCCGGAGGATTCAACCCGGCGGGCTCGGTTGGCCTGCTCGGGTCTCAGTGGATCCCCGCTGCCGCCTCCCCTCCACCCCCCTCGCAGGGGTGGGCTGGGGGCCACCGCCCGGCCGGCAGATGGCCCCTGTCGGGCACATTTCCCCCGTGGCAGTGCGCCACGACCGGCTCCAGGTCAGCTGGGAAGGCCTGATGGGCAGGTCGCTCGCCACCACGCGGCAGCGAGTGTTACAGCCCCCGGGCAGCAGCTCTCGCTGAATCCCAGAGCCAAGGGAGAGGACTGCCGCCGCGCCTTCCCCTGTGGCAGCCTCCCGGACCCTGTCGGTGGTGCCGCTGCCGCTTTTCTCCCCACCCCCGCTTGCGGGGGCGGTGGGCGGCGCGTGTCGCTCGGCGGCAGCGGCGAGGAGGGCCCTCGTCCGGGGGACGGGCCCCCCAGCCCCCGGCATGACTGTCAACCGGGGCGGACTGTCCTCAGTGCGCCCCGACCTCGTCGCGCCACCGGGCAG
This sequence comes from Apteryx mantelli, assembly GCF_036417845.1. NCBI lineage: Eukaryota > Metazoa > Chordata > Aves > Apterygiformes > Apterygidae > Apteryx > Apteryx mantelli. The sequence continues at coordinate 2,327,093 of NW_027118755.1, forward strand.
GGTGCGGCTGCGCTCAGGCGCCTGGGGTCCGCGGCGATGTCGGCTACCCACCTGACCCGTCTTGAAACACGGACCAAGGAGTCTAGCATGTGTGCGAGTCAGCGGCTCGCTTGAAATCCTGTGGCGCAATGAAGGTGAGGGCCGGTGCGCGCCGGCTGAGGTGGGATCCCGAGGCGGAGGCAGAGCTGAGGGCACACCACCGGCCTGTCTCGCCCGCTCCGTCGGGGAGGTGGAGCATGAGCGTCCGTGCTAGGACCTGAAAGATGGTGAACTCTGCCTGGGCAGGGAGAAGCCAGAGGAAACTCTGGTGGAGGTTGGTATTGGTCGTGATGTGCAAATCGGTCGTCCAACCCAGGTATAGGGGCGAGAGACTAATCAAACCACCTAGTAGCTGGTTCCCTCCGAAGTTTCCCTCAGGAGAGCTGGCACTCGCGGGCGACAGTTTTACCCGGTAAAGCGAATGATTAGAGGTCTTGGGGCCAAAACGATCTCAACCTATTCTCAAACTTTCAATAGGTAAGACGCCTGGCTCACTGGCGTGGAGCCGGGCCGTGGAATGAGAGTGCTTAGTGGGCCTCTTTTGGTAAGCAGAACTGGCACTGCGGGATGACCCGAACGCCGGGTTAAGGCACCCGATGGCGACGCTCATCAGACCCCAGAAAAGGTGTTGGTTGATATAGACAGCAGGACGGTGACCATGGAAGTCGGAACCCGCTAAGGAGTGTGTAACAACTCACCTGCCAAATCAAGTAGCCCTGAAAATGGATGGCGCTGGAGCGTCGGGCCCATACCTGGCCATCACCGGCGATGCGAAGCCACGTGGGCTACACCGCGACGAGTAGGAGGGCCGCTGCAGTGCGCCTTGAAGCCTGGGGCACGGGCCCGGGTGGAGCCGCCGCAGGTGCAGATCTTGGTGGTAGCAGCAACTATTCAAAGGAGAGCTTTGAAGGCTGAAGTGGAGCAGGGTTCCATGAGAACAGCAGTTGAACATGGGTCAGTCGGTCCGAAGCGATAGGCGAGCACCGTTCCGAAGGGACGGGCGATGGCCTCTGTTGCCCTCAGCCGATCGAAAGGGAGTCGGGTTCAGATCCCCGAATCCGGAGTGGCGGAGATGGGTGCCGCGAGGCGTCCAGTGCGGTAACGCAACCGATCCCGGAGAAGCCAGCGGGAGCCCCGGGGAGAGTTCTCTTTTCTTTGTGAAGGGCTGGGTGCCCTGGAATGGGTTCGCCCCGAGAGAGGGGCCCGCGCCTTGGAAAGCGTCGCGGTTCCGGCAGCGTCCGGTGAGCTCTCGCTGGCCCATGAAAATCCGGGGGAGAAGGTGTAAATCTCGTGGTGGGCCGTACCCATATGCGCAGCAGGTCTCCAAGGTGAACAGCCTCTGGCATGTTGGAACAATGTAGGTTAGGGAAGTCGGTAAGCCGGATCCGTAACTTCGGGATCAGGATTGGCTCTAAGGGCTGGGTTCGTCAGGCTGGGGTGCGAAGCACAGCTGGGCGCATGCTGCGGCTGGACGAGGTGCCGTGTGCCCCACCCGTCCCCCCTGCCACCCGGGCGGGCAGGGGTGGGCGCGGGGCGGTGGCGGCGACTCTGGACGCGTGCTGGGCCCTTCCCGCGGATTGCCCCAGCTGTGGTGGGCACCGCCCACCCCCTCCCTCCCTCCTCCCCAAGCCCCAGCAGCCGCCGCTGCCCCCCCCCCACCCGTCCGCGGGGGCTGGGGGTGCCCCGGCACGCGCGTGGCTGCCGGCGACAAGGGGGGAGCCAGGGTCCCCGGGCCGGCACCCCACCTCGGCCGGCGCCTAGCAGCCGACTTAGAACTGGTGCGGAGCAGGGGAATCCGACTGTTTAATTAAAACAAAGCATCACAAAGGCCCGCGGCGGGTGTTGACGCCATGTGATTTCTGCCCAGTGCTCTGAATGTCAAAGTGAAGAAATTCAATGAAGCGCGGGTAAACGGCGGGAGTAACTATGACTCTCTTGACGCTGGTTCATCCGGTTATATCCCGAACCCCCGCAGTCATGTTGCACAGCCTGGTAAGATCATGGGTTGTCAACTTTGTTTCGGTGGCCACCCAGACGGGAGAAGTTCTCCCAGAAATTGTAAGGGCTCGCCCTTCGAGAATAACATCTGAGGAGGTGGTCCACCTTTCCCAAAATTTGACATTTTATAATTCGGACATGGCCGGTTGGGAAGGGACTTGTCCCGACCCGACCTGGGAGTGCATTAAAGATCTGCCAGAGGTTTATGAGGTCCTGGAACCTGTTAGATCACCTCCGATGACTGGAGCTGCAGAAGCACCACAGGAGGATGTGGTAGACGTGGAACCGGGATCTCCCTCTGGCCCTGCAATTGTAATTCCTGACGTAGTGAGTCCCATCCTTGGTGCTGTGGGGGGAACGACTGATGTGGGAACACCAGTCGTGAAGATCCCCGATCAACACCCAGCATGTCCTTGCTGTGGCACCAGGATGGGGAAAGTCGCGGCTTTAATTGAACATCTTAGGAGGGCCCATGGCCGGCGACGAATCCTCTTTCAGTGCTCCCGATGTGGGAGGACGAATGTGAAACATCATAGCATTGCCTGCCACTTTCCGAAGTGCCAGGGAGCCCCAGAAATCCACAGTCAGGAGGAAGCCCCGGAGGAACCTGGAATGTGGCATTGTGGGGAATGTGACCAGCAATTTAAGACCAAAAGCGGCATGTCTCAGCATAAGCGACTTATGCACCCACAAGTTAGGAATCTGGAGAGGATTGAAGCAGCTCGACCGAAGGGAAAGAGCCTGCGAGGAATGCATAGAAGCTGCTGGACGGAGGAAGAGATGGCTCTGCTGCTAGAGTTGGAAGAAAGGTTTAAGAACGAGCGCTTCATCAATAAACTGATCAGGGAGCATTTGCCCACAAAAATGGCGAAGCAGATCAGTGATAAAAGAAGACAGCTTGCAGCGGGTGCCAAGACAGCGGCAACGCCAAGAAGAGCTGCGATGGAGCGCGGTGGGGAGTCCCCGGTGGAGAAGGAAAGGAAGGAAGTGATTAGAATGGAATACAGGAAGGTTATGGCGGAGAAGGTACGAGTGGGTTCCCTGCCAGCAAGCCACATGACCGCATGTAGGAGGATCTTGGAGGATGGTGAGGACGCCCGGAGAGTCATCGAAGCATCAGCAGTAGAGCGGTTGTCACAGCTGGCGGGGCAGATTGTCGTAGGAAAATTGAAACAACGGAGGAAGCACCAAGCGAAACCCACACCTGTGAGGGAGGAGAAAAGGTGGATGAAGAACAGGGCGGTGAGAAGAGGGTTGTATCTCCGATACCAGCGGCTCTTTGAGATAGATCGCAAGAAGCTCGCTGGTATCATTTTGGATAACATCGAGGCACTGAAGTGCCCCCTTACAATGAGCAAGCTATATGACTCGTTTCGGAGGAAGTGGGAAGAGGGATCCCCATTTGCTGGCTTGGGTGTTTTCCGGAGTGCTGGTGTGGCGGAAAATTCTGCATTCAAGAAGATGATCTCTCCAAAAGAGGTCTTGAAGAACATCGCGGAAATGAATAAGAACTCCATCCCCGGACCAGACGGCCTCTCCCTGAGGGATGTTATTAAAAAGGACCCTCAGGGGAGCCAACTGGCTGAATTGTTCAATCTATGGCTGCTGGCTGGAAGGATCCCAGATGGGGTCAAAGAATGTAGAACGATTCTAATACCAAAATCCACGGATCCGAAAAAGATCGAGGACATTAATAACTGGCGGCCCATTACCATCGGGTCGGTAATCTTAAGATTGTTCTCACGGATCCTGACAGCACGACTACGGCGAGCCTGCCCGATTAACAGCCGCCAACGAGGGTTTATTTCAGCCCCAGGCTGTGCGGAAAATCTGAAACTCCTGCAAGTGCTTATACGGCACGCGAAGAAAGATGATAAGACACTGGCGGTCGTCTTCGTGGACCTGGCGAAAGCCTTTGATTTGGTCAGTCATCATCACATCCTCGAGGTCCTCCAACAGAAGGGCGTTGATGATCATATAATTGACATCATCGCCGATTCTTATAACAACTCTGCGACAAGGCTTGAGGTTGGGGAGTCCTGCTCGGAGAAGGTTAAGATCCTCACCGGGGTGAAACAGGGAGATCCAATGTCCCCATTGTTGTTCAACCTAGCAGTAGATCCACTGCTATGTAGGTTGGAAGAGATCAAGGAAGGATTCAAATATGGTAACAGCTTGGTGTCATCATTGGCGTTTGCAGATGATCTGGTTCTGCTGGGTGACTCGTGGGAGGGCATGCAGAAGAGTTTGCAGGTGGTGGAAGAGTTTTGTCATGCTACAGGGCTGAAGGTGCAAGCTGGAAAATGCCACGGGTTTTTGGTAAGGCCCACGAAAGACTCTTATACTGTTAACAACTGTGACCCATGGGAAATTGAAGGGGCTCAACTCCATCTAATTGAGCCCGGTAGCTCCGAGAAATATTTGGGCCTGGGAGTAGACCCGTGGGTCAGACTCTCGAAGCCGGAGCTGAAAGAAAAGCTTGACACCTGGGTGAAGAACATCAGGGCAGCCCCATTAAAGCCACTGCAGAGGGTAGAAATCTTGAAGAGGTATGCAGTCCCACGGGTGCTGTATGCAGCAGAAAATGCGGGAGTGAACGCCTCATACCTCCAGGCCCTGGACCTTGCCATTAGATTGGCAGTGAAGAGCTGGCTTCACTTACCCTCCAGTACATGTGACGCCATCTTATATGCCAGCACAAGCGATGGCGGCTTAGGAATTGCGCGGCTGGCGAGCCAGATTCCAAATATACAGGCTCGCCGGTTACACCGAGTTACCCAGTTCTCCGATAACATCACAAGGACCATTGCTCTCGAAGAGGGGATCCAGATGGAATACAACAAGGTCTGGATCACCGCTGGAGGAAGGGCTGATAAGATTCCATCGACTGGAGAAGAACTCCCGATGGCAATTCCAGTTGTATTGGGAGGCGGCAAGGCTTCATCCGAATGGGAAATGTCATCACCCAGGGCCATCTATCCGGTTCCTAGCAAGTGGAGGAAGAGATAATTAGAAAACTGGGCCAATCTAAGATCACAAGGCCGTGGTATTAAGAACTTTGAAAATGATAACATCAGTAATGGTTGGCTCGTTCATTACCGGGGTATTCCCCACAGGAAGTTATTAACAGCAATACAGCTGCATGCCAATGTCTATCCCACAAGGGAGTATTTGGCGTGGGGGCTGGGAGAAGGGATTACGAAGGGGTGCAGGCATTGTCCTGCGGAATGGGAAACTTGTTCTCACATTATTGGATACCACCCGGCAGTTCAGGAGGCCCGAATTCGTAGACAACATCTTATGTGGAATGCTGGCTGAAGAGGCCAAGAGACTGTGGTGGTTGGTTTATATGGAACCAAACCTCAGGGATAACAACAATGAACTCTTCAAGCCGGATTTGGTTGTAGTTAAGGAGAATCGGGCAAAAGTAGTGGATGTAACTGTTCGCTACGAAAGTGGGTTGTCATCTCTAGGTGACGCTGCAGCGGAGAATGTCCGGAAGTATCAACATCTGGAAGAACAAGTGAAGGAGATGACGAATGTGGAAGAGGTGGAGTTTCTGGGATTCCCGATTGGTGCTAGAGGGAAGTGGTATAAGGGCAATGAGAGTTTCCTCGCCGACCTTGGACTCTCCACTAGCCGCTTGAAGAGGACAGCGAGGCTCTTTTCACAAAGGGCGCTCCTGTCCTCCATGGATATCCTTCACATCTTTACGAGTAAAGGTAAGGATGCTTAATTTTTTTTTTTAATTGGCATATATATATGTTGTGACTTTGTGTATACAAAGTCCTTCTTCGGAAGGCAACAGTAAAATTCTTCACACAGACGATGTGGGGCTTGCTCTGTCTTCTGTACCGTTGAATTTTGCTCTTGCCCGGCTCCCTTGTGGTTGAGCCTGGATAGTTGGGACACGGGATCTAGTCCCCAGATGACGCTTCACCAAATTTGACTCGGGCGGACGGGCCACCTACCAAGCCCAACTCGGAAAAGGTGCCATGGAGTGTTCCATGGTTCAATAATAGCCAAATGCCTCGTCATCTAATTAGTGACGCGCATGACTGGATGAACGAGATTCCCACTGTCCCTACCTACTATCCAGCGAAACCACAGCCAAGGGAACGGGCTTGGCGGAATCAGCGGGGAAAGAAGACCCTGTTGAGCTTGACTCTAGTCTGGCGCTGTGAAGAGACATGAGAGAGGCCCATTACCATTGGGTCGGTAATCCTAAGACTGTTCTCACAGATCCTGACAGCACGACTGCGACGAGCCTGCCCGATTAACAGCTGCCAAAGAGGGTTTATTTCAGCCCCAGGCTGTGCGGAAAACCTGAAGCTCCTGCAAGTGCTTATATGGCACGCGAAGAAAGACCATAAGACGCTGGCGGTCGTCTTCGTGGACCTGGTGAAAGCCTTCGATTCGGTCAATCATCATCACATCCTGGAGGTCCTCCGACAGAAAGGCATTGATGGTCATATAATTGACATTATCGCCGATTCATATAACAACTGTACGATGAGGCTTGAGGTTGGGGAGACCTGCTCGGAGAAGGTTAAGATCCTCACCGGGGTGAAGCAAGGAGATCCAATGTCCCCACTGCTGTTCAACCTAGCAGTAGATCCACTGTTATGCAAGTTGGAAGAGATCAAGGAAGGATTCAAATATGGTAACAGCTTGGTATCATCATTGGTGTTTGCAGATGATCTGGTTCTGCTGGGTGACTCGTGGGAGGGCATGCAGAAGAGTTTGCAGGTGGTGGAAGAGTTTTGTCATGCTACAGGGCTGAAGGTGCAAGCTGGAAAATGCCACGGGTTTTTGGTAAGGCCCACGAAAGACTCTTATACTGTTAACAACTGTGACCCATGGGAAATTGAAGGGGCTCAACTCCATCTAATTGAGCCCGGTAGCTCCGAGAAATATTTGGGCCTGGGAGTAGACCCGTGGGTCAGACTCTCGAAGCCGGAGCTGAAAGAAAAGCTTGACACCTGGGTGAAGAACATCAGGGCAGCCCCATTAAAGCCACTGCAGAGGGTAGAAATCTTGAAGAGGTATGCAGTCCCACGGGTGCTGTATGCAGCAGAAAATGCGGGAGTGAACGCCTCATACCTCCAGGCCCTGGACCTTGCCATTAGATTGGCAGTGAAGAGCTGGCTTCACTTACCCTCCAGTACATGTGACGCCATCTTATATGCCAGCACAAGCGATGGCGGCTTAGGAATTGCGCGGCTGGCGAGCCAGATTCCAAATATACAGGCTCGCCGGTTACACCGAGTTACCCAGTCCTCCGATAACATCACAAGGACCATTGCTCTCGAAGAGGGGATCCAGATGGAATACAACAAGGTCTGGATCACCGCTGGAGGAAGGGCTGATAAGATTCCATCGACTGGAGAAGAACTCCCGATGGCAATTCCAGTTGTATTGGGAGGCGGCAAGGCTTCATCCGAATGGGAAATGTCATCACCCAGGGCCATCTATCCGGTTCCTAGCAAGTGGAGGAAGAGATAATTAGAAAACTGGGCCAATCTAAGATCACAAGGCCGTGGTATTAAGAACTTTGAAAATGATAACATCAGTAATGGTTGGCTCGTTCATTACCGGGGTATTCCCCACAGGAAGTTATTAACAGCAATACAGCTGCATGCCAATGTCTATCCCACAAGGGAGTATTTGGCGTGGGGGCTGGGAGAAGGGATTACGAAGGGGTGCAGGCATTGTCCTGCGGAATGGGAAACTTGTTCTCACATTATTGGATACCACCCGGCAGTTCAGGAGGCCCGAATTCGTAGACAACATCTTATGTGGAATGCTGGCTGAAGAGGCCAAGAGACTGTGGTGGTTGGTTTATATGGAACCAAACCTCAGGGATAACAACAATGAACTCTTCAAGCCGGATTTGGTTGTAGTTAAGGAGAATCGGGCAAAAGTAGTGGATGTAACTGTTCGCTACGAAAGTGGGTTGTCATCTCTAGGTGACGCTGCAGCGGAGAATGTCCGGAAGTATCAACATCTGGAAGAACAAGTGAAGGAGATGACGAATGTGGAAGAGGTGGAGTTTCTGGGATTCCCGATTGGTGCTAGAGGGAAGTGGTATAAGGGCAATGAGAGTTTCCTCGCCGACCTTGGACTCTCCACTAGCCGCTTGAAGAGGACAGCGAGGCTCTTTTCACAAAGGGCGCTCCTGTCCTCCATGGATATCCTTCACATCTTTACGAGTAAAGGTAAGGATGCTTAATTTTTTTTTTTAATTGGCATATATATATGTTGTGACTTTGTGTATACAAAGTCCTTCTTCGGAAGGCAACAGTAAAATTCTTCACACAGACGATGTGGGGCTTGCTCTGTCTTCTGTACCGTTGAATTTTGCTCTTGCCCGGCTCCCTTGTGGTTGAGCCTGGATAGTTGGGACACGGGATCTAGTCCCCAGATGACGCTTCACCAAATTTGACTCGGGCGGACGGGCCACCTACCAAGCCCAACTCGGAAAAGGTGCCATGGAGTGTTCCATGGTTCAATAATAGCCAAATGCCTCGTCATCTAATTAGTGACGCGCATGACTGGATGAACGAGATTCCCACTGTCCCTACCTACTATCCAGCGAAACCACAGCCAAGGGAACGGGCTTGGCGGAATCAGCGGGGAAAGAAGACCCTGTTGAGCTTGACTCTAGTCTGGCGCTGTGAAGAGACATGAGAGAGGCCCATTACCATTGGGTCGGTAATCCTAAGACTGTTCTCACAGATCCTGACAGCACGACTGCGACGAGCCTGCCCGATTAACAGCTGCCAAAGAGGGTTTATTTCAGCCCCAGGCTGTGCGGAAAATCTGAAACTCCTGCAAGTGCTTATACGGCACGCGAAGAAAGATGATAAGACACTGGCGGTCGTCTTCGTGGACCTGGCGAAAGCCTTTGATTTGGTCAGTCATCATCACATCCTCGAGGTCCTCCAACAGAAGGGCGTTGATGATCATATAATTGACATCATCGCCGATTCTTATAACAACTCTGCGACAAGGCTTGAGGTTGGGGAGTCCTGCTCGGAGAAGGTTAAGATCCTCACCGGGGTGAAACAGGGAGATCCAATGTCCCCATTGTTGTTCAACCTAGCAGTAGATCCACTGCTATGTAGGTTGGAAGAGATCAAGGAAGGATTCAAATATGGTAACAGCTTGGTGTCATCATTGGCGTTTGCAGATGATCTGGTTCTGCTGGGTGACTCGTGGGAGGGCATGCAGAAGAGTTTGCAGGTGGTGGAAGAGTTTTGTCATGCTACAGGGCTGAAGGTGCAAGCTGGAAAATGCCACGGGTTTTTGGTAAGGCCCACGAAAGACTCTTATACTGTTAACAACTGTGACCCATGGGAAATTGAAGGGGCTCAACTCCATCTAATTGAGCCCGGTAGCTCCGAGAAATATTTGGGCCTGGGAGTAGACCCGTGGGTCAGACTCTCGAAGCCGGAGCTGAAAGAAAAGCTTGACACCTGGGTGAAGAACATCAGGGCAGCCCCATTAAAGCCACTGCAGAGGGTAGAAATCTTGAAGAGGTATGCAGTCCCACGGGTGCTGTATGCAGCAGAAAATGCGGGAGTGAACGCCTCATACCTCCAGGCCCTGGACCTTGCCATTAGATTGGCAGTGAAGAGCTGGCTTCACTTACCCTCCAGTACATGTGACGCCATCTTATATGCCAGCACAAGCGATGGCGGCTTAGGAATTGCGCGGCTGGCGAGCCAGATTCCAAATATACAGGCTCGCCGGTTACACCGAGTTACCCAGTTCTCCGATAACATCACAAGGACCATTGCTCTCGAAGAGGGGATCCAGATGGAATACAACAAGGTCTGGATCACCGCTGGAGGAAGGGCTGATAAGATTCCATCGACTGGAGAAGAACTCCCGATGGCAATTCCAGTTGTATTGGGAGGCGGCAAGGCTTCATCCGAATGGGAAATGTCATCACCCAGGGCCATCTATCCGGTTCCTAGCAAGTGGAGGAAGAGATAATTAGAAAACTGGGCCAATCTAAGATCACAAGGCCGTGGTATTAAGAACTTTGAAAATGATAACATCAGTAATGGTTGGCTCGTTCATTACCGGGGTATTCCCCACAGGAAGTTATTAACAGCAATACAGCTGCATGCCAATGTCTATCCCACAAGGGAGTATTTGGCGTGGGGGCTGGGAGAAGGGATTACGAAGGGGTGCAGGCATTGTCCTGCGGAATGGGAAACTTGTTCTCACATTATTGGATACCACCCGGCAGTTCAGGAGGCCCGAATTCGTAGACAACATCTTATGTGGAATGCTGGCTGAAGAGGCCAAGAGACTGTGGTGGTTGGTTTATATGGAACCAAACCTCAGGGATAACAACAATGAACTCTTCAAGCCGGATTTGGTTGTAGTTAAGGAGAATCGGGCAAAAGTAGTGGATGTAACTGTTCGCTACGAAAGTGGGTTGTCATCTCTAGGTGACGCTGCAGCGGAGAATGTCCGGAAGTATCAACATCTGGAAGAACAAGTGAAGGAGATGACGAATGTGGAAGAGGTGGAGTTTCTGGGATTCCCGATTGGTGCTAGAGGGAAGTGGTATAAGGGCAATGAGAGTTTCCTCGCCGACCTTGGACTCTCCACTAGCCGCTTGAAGAGGACAGCGAGGCTCTTTTCACAAAGGGCGCTCCTGTCCTCCATGGATATCCTTCACATCTTTACGAGTAAAGGTAAGGATGCTTAATTTTTTTTTTTAATTGGCATATATATATGTTGTGACTTTGTGTATACAAAGTCCTTCTTCGGAAGGCAACAGTAAAATTCTTCACACAGACGATGTGGGGCTTGCTCTGTCTTCTGTACCGTTGAATTTTGCTCTTGCCCGGCTCCCTTGTGGTTGAGCCTGGATAGTTGGGACACGGGATCTAGTCCCCAGATGACGCTTCACCAAATTTGACTCGGGCGGACGGGCCACCTACCAAGCCCAACTCGGAAAAGGTGCCATGGAGTGTTCCATGGTTCAATAATAGCCAAATGCCTCGTCATCTAATTAGTGACGCGCATGACTGGATGAACGAGATTCCCACTGTCCCTACCTACTATCCAGCGAAACCACAGCCAAGGGAACGGGCTTGGCGGAATCAGCGGGGAAAGAAGACCCTGTTGAGCTTGACTCTAGTCTGGCGCTGTGAAGAGACATGAGAGAGGCCCATTACCATTGGGTCGGTAATCCTAAGACTGTTCTCACAGATCCTGACAGCACGACTGCGACGAGCCTGCCCGATTAACAGCTGCCAAAGAGGGTTTATTTCAGCCCCAGGCTGTGCGGAAAACCTGAAGCTCCTGCAAGTGCTTATATGGCACGCGAAGAAAGACCATAAGACGCTGGCGGTCGTCTTCGTGGACCTGGTGAAAGCCTTCGATTCGGTCAATCATCATCACATCCTGGAGGTCCTCCGACAGAAAGGCATTGATGGTCATATAATTGACATTATCGCCGATTCATATAACAACTGTACGATGAGGCTTGAGGTTGGGGAGACCTGCTCGGAGAAGGTTAAGATCCTCACCGGGGTGAAGCAAGGAGATCCAATGTCCCCACTGCTGTTCAACCTAGCAGTAGATCCACTGTTATGCAAGTTGGAAGAGATCAAGGAAGGATTCAAATATGGTAACAGCTTGGTATCATCATTGGTGTTTGCAGATGATCTGGTTCTGCTGGGTGACTCGTGGGAGGGCATGCAGAAGAGTTTGCAGGTGGTGGAAGAGTTTTGTCATGCTACAGGGCTGAAGGTGCAAGCTGGAAAATGCCACGGGTTTTTGGTAAGGCCCACGAAAGACTCTTATACTGTTAACAACTGTGACCCATGGGAAATTGAAGGGGCTCAACTCCATCTAATTGAGCCCGGTAGCTCCGAGAAATATTTGGGCCTGGGAGTAGACCCGTGGGTCAGACTCTCGAAGCCGGAGCTGAAAGAAAAGCTTGACACCTGGGTGAAGAACATCAGGGCAGCCCCATTAAAGCCACTGCAGAGGGTAGAAATCTTGAAGAGGTATGCAGTCCCACGGGTGCTGTATGCAGCAGAAAATGCGGGAGTGAACGCCTCATACCTCCAGGCCCTGGACCTTGCCATTAGATTGGCAGTGAAGAGCTGGCTTCACTTACCCTCCAGTACATGTGACGCCATCTTATATGCCAGCACAAGCGATGGCGGCTTAGGAATTGCGCGGCTGGCGAGCCAGATTCCAAATATACAGGCTCGCCGGTTACACCGAGTTACCCAGTCCTCCGATAACATCACAAGGACCATTGCTCTCGAAGAGGGGATCCAGATGGAATACAACAAGGTCTGGATCACCGCTGGAGGAAGGGCTGATAAGATTCCATCGACTGGAGAAGAACTCCCGATGGCAATTCCAGTTGTATTGGGAGGCGGCAAGGCTTCATCCGAATGGGAAATGTCATCACCCAGGGCCATCTATCCGGTTCCTAGCAAGTGGAGGAAGAGATAATTAGAAAACTGGGCCAATCTAAGATCACAAGGCCGTGGTATTAAGAACTTTGAAAATGATAACATCAGTAATGGTTGGCTCGTTCATTACCGGGGTATTCCCCACAGGAAGTTATTAACAGCAATACAGCTGCATGCCAATGTCTATCCCACAAGGGAGTATTTGGCGTGGGGGCTGGGAGAAGGGATTACGAAGGGGTGCAGGCATTGTCCTGCGGAATGGGAAACTTGTTCTCACATTATTGGATACCACCCGGCAGTTCAGGAGGCCCGAATTCGTAGACAACATCTTATGTGGAATGCTGGCTGAAGAGGCCAAGAGACTGTGGTGGTTGGTTTATATGGAACCAAACCTCAGGGATAACAACAATGAACTCTTCAAGCCGGATTTGGTTGTAGTTAAGGAGAATCGGGCAAAAGTAGTGGATGTAACTGTTCGCTACGAAAGTGGGTTGTCATCTCTAGGTGACGCTGCAGCGGAGAATGTCCGGAAGTATCAACATCTGGAAGAACAAGTGAAGGAGATGACGAATGTGGAAGAGGTGGAGTTTCTGGGATTCCCGATTGGTGCTAGAGGGAAGTGGTATAAGGGCAATGAGAGTTTCCTCGCCGACCTTGGACTCTCCACTAGCCGCTTGAAGAGGACAGCGAGGCTCTTTTCACAAAGGGCGCTCCTGTCCTCCATGGATATCCTTCACATCTTTACGAGTAAAGGTAAGGATGCTTAATTTTTTTTTTTAATTGGCATATATATATGTTGTGACTTTGTGTATACAAAGTCCTTCTTCGGAAGGCAACAGTAAAATTCTTCACACAGACGATGTGGGGCTTGCTCTGTCTTCTGTACCGTTGAATTTTGCTCTTGCCCGGCTCCCTTGTGGTTGAGCCTGGATAGTTGGGACACGGGATCTAGTCCCCAGATGACGCTTCACCAAATTTGACTCGGGCGGACGGGCCACCTACCAAGCCCAACTCGGAAAAGGTGCCATGGAGTGTTCCATGGTTCAATAATAGCCAAATGCCTCGTCATCTAATTAGTGACGCGCATGACTGGATGAACGAGATTCCCACTGTCCCTACCTACTATCCAGCGAAACCACAGCCAAGGGAACGGGCTTGGCGGAATCAGCGGGGAAAGAAGACCCTGTTGAGCTTGACTCTAGTCTGGCGCTGTGAAGAGACATGAGAGAGGCCCATTACCATTGGGTCGGTAATCCTAAGACTGTTCTCACAGATCCTGACAGCACGACTGCGACGAGCCTGCCCGATTAACAGCTGCCAAAGAGGGTTTATTTCAGCCCCAGGCTGTGCGGAAAACCTGAAGCTCCTGCAAGTGCTTATATGGCACGCGAAGAAAGACCATAAGACGCTGGCGGTCGTCTTCGTGGACCTGGCGAAAGCCTTCGATTCGGTCAATCATCATCACATCCTGGAGGTCCTCCGACAGAAAGGCATTGATGGTCATATAATTGACATTATCGCCGATTCATATAACAACTGTACGATGAGGCTTGAGGTTGGGGAGACCTGCTCGGAGAAGGTTAAGATCCTCACCGGGGTGAAGCAAGGAGATCCAATGTCCCCACTGCTGTTCAACCTAGCAGTAGATCCACTGTTATGCAAGTTGGAAGAGATCAAGGAAGGATTCAAATATGGTAACAGCTTGGTATCATCATTGGTGTTTGCAGATGATCTGGTTCTGCTGGGTGACTCGTGGGAGGGCATGCAGAAGAGTTTGCAGGTGGTGGAAGAGTTTTGTCATGCTACAGGGCTGAAGGTGCAAGCTGGAAAATGCCACGGGTTTTTGGTAAGGCCCACGAAAGACTCTTATACTGTTAACAACTGTGACCCATGGGAAATTGAAGGGGCTCAACTCCATCTAATTGAGCCCGGTAGCTCCGAGAAATATTTGGGCCTGGGAGTAGACCCGTGGGTCAGACTCTCGAAGCCGGAGCTGAAAGAAAAGCTTGACACCTGGGTGAAGAACATCAGGGCAGCCCCATTAAAGCCACTGCAGAGGGTAGAAATCTTGAAGAGGTATGCAGTCCCACGGGTGCTGTATGCAGCAGATCATGCGGGAGTAAACGCCTCATACCTCCAGGCCCTGGACCTCGCCATTAGATCGGCAGTGAAGAGCTGGCCTCACTTACCCTCCAGTACATGTGACGCCATCTTATATGCCAGTACAAGTGATGGCGGATTAGGAATTGCGTAGCTGGCGAGCCAGATTCCAAATATACAGGCTTGCCGGTTGCACTGAGTTGCCCAGTCCTCCGATAACATCATGAGAAATATTGTTCTCGAAGAGGGGATTCAGAGGGAATACAACAAAGCATGGATCGCCGCTGGAGGAAGGGCCAATAAGATTCCATCGACTGGAGAAGAACTCCCAATGGCAATTCCAGTTGTATCGGGAGGCAGCGAGACTTCATCCGAATGGGAAATGTCATCACCCAGAGTCATCTATCCGGTTCCAAGCAAGTGGAGGAAAAGAGAATTAGAAAATTGGGCCAATCTAAGATCGCAAGGCCGCGATATAAAGAACTTTGAAAATGACAACATCAGTAATGATTGGCTCGTTCATTACCGGGGTATTCCCCACAGGAAGTTATTAACAGCAATTCAGCTGCGTGCCAATGTCTATCCCACTAGGGAGTATTTGGTGCGGGGGCTGGGAGAAGGGGTTCTGAAGGGGTGCAGGCATTGTCCTGCGGAATGGGAAACTTGTTCTCATATCATCGGATACTGCCCGGCGGTTCAGGAAGCCCAAATTCGTAGGCATAACATCTTATGTGGAATGCTGGCTGAAGAGGCTAAGAGACTGCGGTTGGTTGGTATATATCGAACCGAACCTCAGGGATAACAACAATGAACTCTTTAAGCCGGATTTGGTTGTAGTTAAGGAGAATCGGGCAAAAGTAGTGGATGTAACTGTTCGCTACGAAAGTGGGTTGTCATCTCTAGGTGACGCTGCGGCGGAGAAGGTCCGGAAATATCAACATCTGGAAGAACAAGTGAAGGAGATGACGAATGTGGGAGAGGTGGAGTTCCTGGGATTCCCGATTGGCGCTAGAGGGAAGTGGTATAAAGGCAACGAGAGTTTCCTCGCCGACCTTGGACTCTCTACCAGCCGCTTGAAGAGGACAGCGAGACTCTTTTCACAAAGGGCGCTCCTGTCCTCCATGGATATTCTCCACATCTTTACAAGGTAAGGATGTTTAAATCTTTTTTTGATTGGCATATATATATGTTGTGACTTTGTTTATACAAAGTCCTTCTTCGGAAGGCAACAGTAAAATTCTTCACACAGACGACATGGGGCTTGCTCTGTCTTCTGTACTGCTGAATTTTGCTTTTGCCCGGCTCCCTTGTGGTTGAGCCAGGATAGTTGGGACGTGGGATCTAGTCCCCAGATGATGCTTCACCAAATTTGACTCGGGCGAACGGGCCGCCTACCAAGCCCAACTCGGAAAAGGTGCCATGGAATGTTCCATGGTTCAATAATGGGGCCATAGCTACTAACTGGGCTTAGCTGTAGAGTTCACACCTCCTTGCAGTCCCGCTGGGTGCCCATTTGTGGGTCACTGAGTTCGCCTCTGCCCCAGTGTGTTGTTCGGTGTTATAGCTACTTCCACCCTATCGAGTGGAGTCACTGACCAGTCGATAGTAATTCCAGGTGAATCTAAATTTATTCAAGCGCAAACTAGTAAAGTAGTCGTGGGTCCAAAGCCCTTGGCCTGAGGGCTAACGTAAGGCATATCAGGTGAACTTGGGGGCTGGTTCATCTGGTTATATCCCGAACCCCCGCAGTCATGATGAACAACCTTGTAAGATCTTGGGTTGTCAACTTTGTCTCGGTGGCCACCCAGATGGGACAAACTCTCCCTGAAATCGCAAGGGTATGTCCTGCGAGAGTAACATCTGAGGAAGTGGTTCACCTGTCCCAAAATTTGACATTTTATAATTCAGACTTGGCTGGTTGGGAAGGGACTTGTCCCAAACCAACCTGGGATTGCATTAAACATCTGCCAGAGGTTGATGAGGTCTTGGAACCCATTGGATCACCTCCGACGACCGGGGCTGAAGAAGCACCGCAGGAGGATGTGGTAGACATGGAACCAAGATCTCCCTCTGGCCCCACAATTCCTTCAAGAGATATAGTAAGTCCCATTCTTGGTGCCGTGGGGGGAACGACTGACATGGGAATGCCAGTCGTGAAGATCCCTGATCAACACCCAGCATGTCTGTGCTGTGGCACCAGGATGGGGAAAGTTGCAGCCCTAATTGACCATCTAAAGAGGGCCCACGGCCAGCGAAGAATTCTCTTCCAGTGTTCCCAATGTGGGAAAACTAACGTTAAACATCACAGTATGGCCCACCACTTCCCCAAGTGCCAGGGAGCCCTAGATCTCCAAAGAGAAGAGGATGCCCGGAGGACCCTGCTATATGGCGATGTGGGTAATGTGACTGACAGTTTAAGACCAAGAGAGGCCTGTCACAACACAAGAGACTCATGCACGCACAAACTAGGACCTTGGAATGGATTGAAGCGTCTCGACCAAAGGAAAAGAGTCTGCGAGGCATGCATAAGAGCTGCTGGACAGAAGAAGAGACAGCTCTACTGCTAGAGCTGGAAGAAAGATACAAGACCGAGCGCTTTATCAATAAACTGATCGGAGAGCATTTGCCCACAAAAACTGCAAAGCAGATCAGCGACAAGAGACAACAGCTTGCGGCTGGTGCGAACGCATCGGCACCGCCAAGAAGAGTTGCAGCAATGCACGTAGGGGAGCCCCCAGTTGAGAGGGAGAAGATAGAGATGATAAGAAAGGAATATAGGAAAGTGGTGGCGGAGAAGATATGAGCAGGTTCCCTGCCTGCAAGCCAAATGATCGCATGAGGGAGGATCTTAGAGGATGGCGAAGACACCCGGAATGTCATCGAAGCGTCAGCAGTAGAGTGGTTATCACAGCTGGCGGGGCACATCGCCGTAGCAAAATTGAAACAACGTAGGAAGCATCAAGCACGACCTGCGCCTGTAAGAGAGGAAAGAAGATGGATGAAGAACAGGGCGGTGAAACGGACGTTGTACCTCCAATACCAGCGGCTCTTTGAGATAGATCACAAGAAGCTCGCTGGTATCATCTTGGATAACATCGAAGCACTGAAGTGCCCCCTTCCAATGGGCGAGCTATATGGCTCGTTTCAGAGGAAATGGGAGGAGGGATCCCCATACGTCGGCCTAGGTGCTTTCCGGAGTGCTGGTACTGCGGAAAATTCTTCATTCAAGAAAATGATCTCCCCAAAGGAGGTTTTGAAGAACATCGTGGAAATGAATAAGAACTCCATCCCCGGACCAGACGGCCTCTCCCTGAGGGATGTTTATAAAAAGGACCCTCAGGGCAGCCAGTTGGCTGAATTGTTCAATCTGTGGCTGCTGTCCGGAAGGATCCCAGATAGGATCAAAGAATGCAGAATGATTTTAATACCAAAATCCGCTGATCCGAGTAAAATTGAGGACATGAACAACTGGCGACCCATTACCATTGGGTCTGTAATTTTAAGATTGTTCTCACGGATCTCAACAGCATGGCTGCGACGAGCCTGCCCGATTAACAGCCGCCAAAGAGGATTTATTGCAGCCCCAGGCTGTGCGGAAAATCTCAAGCTCCTGCAGGTGCTTATTCAGCACGCAAAGAAAGATCGCAAGATGCTGGCGGTCATCTTCGTGGACCTGGCAAAAGCCTTTGATTCGGTCCACCATCATCACATCCTGGAGGTCCTCAAACAAAAGGGCGTCGATTGTCATATACTTGACATCATCACCGATATGTATGACAACTGTGCGACAAGGCTTGAGGTAGGAGAAAGTCGCTCGGAGAAGGTGAAGATCCTCACCGGGGTGAAACAAGGAGACCCAATGTCCCCATTACTATTCAACCTAGCAGTAGATCCATTGTTATGTAAATTGGAAGAGATCAAAGAAGGGTTTAAACATGGCAACAGCTCTGTATCATCATTGGCGTTCGCGGATGATCTGGTCCTGCTGAGTGATTCATGGGACAGCATGCAGAAGAGTATTCAAGTGGTGGAGGAGTTTTGCCATACTACAGGGCTGAAGGTGCAAGCAGGAAAATGCCATGGGTTCATGATAAGGCCCACGAAAGACTCTTACACCGTTATTAACAACTGTGGCATGTGGGAAATTGAAGGGGCTCAGCTCCATCTGATTGAGCCCAGCAGTTCCGAGAAGTACTTGGGCCTGGGAGTAGACCCACGGGTTGGACTCTCGAAACCGGAGATGCAGGAAAAGCTTGACACCTGGGTGAAGAACATTGGGGCAGCCCCATTAAAGCCACTCCAGAAGGTGGAACTCTTCAAGAGGTATGCAGTCCCGTGACTGCTGTATGCGACGGATCATGCGGGAGTGAATGCCTCATACCTCCAGACTCTGGACCTTGCCATTCGATCGGCGGTGGAAGAACAGACAAGATTCCATCAGTTGGGGATGAACTCCCTGTCACAATTTCGGCCATACTGGCAGGCGGCGAGGTGGCATCCAAGCGGGAGATGTCGGCTCCCAGGGTCATCTCTCCGGTTCCTAGCAAGTGGAGAAAAGGAGAGTTAGACAACTGGGCCAATCTAAGATCGCAAGGCTGCAGCATTAAGAACTTTGATAACATCAGCAATGACTGGCTCATACATTACTGGGGTATTCCCCACAGGAAGCTGTTAACAGCAATACAGCTGCGCGCCAATGTCTATCCCACTAGAGAGTATTGGGCGCAGGGGCTGGGCAAAGGGGTTCCGAAAGGGTAAGGGCATTCTCCTTCAGCTCCGTTCATCAGAGGTGATCCAACGCGTGCCAGGACCTCATCAGCCTCTGGCAGATCTTTTACACAATCAGAGGTTGGTTTGGGATAAGTCCCTCCCCAACTGACCAAATCCAAATTACAAAACGTCACATTTTGGGATAGGTGGACCACCTCCTCAGGTGTTAACCTCAAGGGCGTTCCCTTGTTATTTCACGGGGAAATTTTCCCGTCTGGGTGGCCACCGAGACAAAATTCACAACCCAAGACCTTATTCAATTGTTCAACGGGACTGTGGGGGTTCGGGATACAACCAGAAGAACCAGCCCCCAAGTTCAACTGTGATGCCTTAGATCAGCCCTCCGGCAAAGGGCTTTGGACACACGACTACTGTACTAGTTCGTGGTCGACTTAATTTAGATTCACCTGGAATACTATCGAGTGGTCGGTGACACCAGTCAATAGGGAGGAAGTAACTATAAGACCGCACAAACACACTGGGGCAGAGGCCAACTCGGTTACCCACGAATGGGCATCCAGCGGGACCACGAGGAGGTGTAGTCTCTGCAGCTAAACCCAGTTAGTAACTATGGCCCCATCTTAAGAGAGTCATAGTTACTCCCACCGTTTACCCGCGCTTCGTGGAATTTCTTCCCCTTGACCTTCAGAGCACTGGGCAGAAATCACATGGCGTCAACACCTGCCACGGGCCTTTTTGATGCTTTGTTTTAATTGAACAGTCAGATTCCCCTGGTCTGCGCCAGTTCTAAGTTGGCTGCTAGGAGCCGGCCAAGGTGGGGCGCTGGCCCAGGGACCCCGGCTTCCCCCCCTTGTCGCTGGCACCCGCACGTGCCAGGGCACCCCCAGCCCCTGCAGACGGGTGGAGGGGGGGCAGCAGTGGCTGTGGGGGCTTGGGAGGAGAGAGGGAGGGGGCCAGTGGTTGGGCGGGACCCACCGCAGCTGGGGCAATCCATGGGAAGTGCCTGGCCTGCATCCAGAGTCACCACCCCACGCCCAACACTCCTCCCCCACACCCGGGGGGGTGGAGGGGACAGGTGGGGTGCATGGCACCTCATCCAGCCGTGGCACGCACCCAGCCCCTCTTCGTGCCCCAGCCCGACCAACCCAGTCCTCAGAGCCAAGCCTTATCCCGAAGTTATGGCTCCCGCTTGCCAACTTCCCTTACCTACATTCTTCCAACATCCCCGAGGCTGTTCACCTTGGACATCTGCTGCGCATATGGGTACGGCCCACCACGAGATTTACACCTTCCCCCCTGGATTTTCACAGGCCAGTGAGAGCTCACTGGACCCCACTGGAACCACCATGCTTTCCAAGGCACAGGCCCCTCTCTCAGGGCAATCCCATTCCAGGGCACCCGGCCCTTCACAAAGAAAAGAGAACTCTCCCCGGGGCTCCCGCTGGCTTCTCCGCCATCAGTTGTGTTACTGCACTGGACACCACGCAGCGCCCATCTCCGCCACTCTGGATTTGGGGATCTGAACCCGACTCCCTTTCAATTGGCTGAGGGCAATGGAGGCCATCACCAATCCCTTCAGAACAGCGCTCGCCTATCGCTTAGGACCGACTGACCCATGTTCAACTGCTGTTCTCATGGAACCCTGCTCCACTTCAGCCTTCAAAGCTCTCCTTTGAATAGTTGCTGCTACCACCAAGATCTGCACCTGCGGCGGCTCCACCCGGGCCCGTGCCCCAGGCTTCAAGGCGCACTGCAGCGGCCCTCCTACTCGTCGCGGTGTAGCCCACGTGGCTTCGCATCGCCGGTGATGGCCAGGTATGGGCCCGACGCTCCAGCGCCATCCATTTTCAGGGCTACTTGATTTGGCAGGTGAGTTGTTACACACTCCTTAGCGGGTTCCGACTTCCACGGCCACCATCCTGCTGTCTATATCAACGAACACTTTTTCTGGGGTCTGATGAGTGTGGGCATCGGGCGCCTTAACCCAGCATTCGGTTCATCCCACACCACCAGTTCTACTTACCAAAAGAGGCCCACTAAGCACTCTCATTCCACGGCCCGGCTCCACGCCAGCAAGATGGGTGTCTTACCCATTGAAAGTTTGAGAATAGGTTGAGATCGTTTTGGCAAAAGAACTCTAATCATTCGCTTTACCAGGGAAATCTGCCACCCACGAGTGCCAGCTCTCCTGAGGGAAACTTCAGAGGGAACCAGCCACTAGATGGTTTGATTAGTCTTTCGTCCCTATACCCGCGTCGGACGACCCATTTGCACGTCACGACTGCTTCAGACCTCCACCAGAGTTTCCTCTGGCTTCGCCCTGCCCAGGTATATTTCACCATCTTTCAGGTCCTAGCACAGACACTCATGCTTCACCTCCCCGACGGAGTGGGTAAGACAGGCTGGTGGTGCGCCCTCGGCTCTGCCTCTGCCTCAGGATCCCAACTCAGCCGGCACACACCAGCCTTCATCTTCACTGCGCCATGGACTATTGACCGAGCTGCTGACTCACGCACATGCTAGACTCCTTGGTCCATGTTTCAAGACAGGTTGGGTGGGTAGCCGACATCGCCGCAGACCCCAGGCACCCAAGCATCGCCACACCCTACCTGGTGGTGCGAAGCAAGCGGCGTGCACTGAGGACAGTCCACCCCAGTTGACAGTCGCGCTGGGGACTGGGGGGGGCCCATCCCCTGCATGGGCCACCCCTCACCACCACTGCCCCTCCACCCCCCACAAGCAGCACTGGGGAGAAAAGCACCTCCGCCACGGCCGCTGGGGTGCAGGAAACTGCCACACGTGAAGGTGCGGTGACATTCCTCTCCCTCAGTCCTGGGATTTGGTGAGAGCTGCTGCCCAGCGGCTGTAACACTCGCTACCACATGCAGGCGAGCCACCTGCCCACCAGGCCTTCCCAGCCAACACGGAGCAAGTCATGGCACACCACCACGGGGGAAATGTGCCCGACAGGGGCTGGCAACCAGCCCACAACCCCCCTTGGCCCGCCCCTGCAAGGGGGACAGAGGGGAGGCAGAGGCAGGAATCTGCCGAGACCCGAGTTGGCTGACCGAGCCTGCCAGGTTGAATCCTCTGGACTGACTGCACGGACCCCACCCATTTACCTCTTAATGGTGTCACACCCTCTTGAACTCTCTCTTCAAAGTTCTTTTCAACTTGTTGACTATTGGTCTCGTGCTGGTACGTAGCCTTCAATGCAGTTTACCACCCCCTTTGGACTGCATTCCCAAGCAACCCAACTCAAAGAAGCCCCGGCCCCAGTGTGCCGGAGTGCTGCTAAGGGACTCACACCGTTCGCGGGCTGGGCGTCGATCAGAAGGGCTTGGGCCCCCCCAAGAGTGGCGCTGGGAATGGGGGCTTCTGTACACCACATTTCCCGCGCCCCATCGCGGGGTGCGGATTCGGTGCTGGACTCTTCCCTCTTCGCTCACCGTTACTGAGGGAGTCCTGGTTAATTTCTTCTCCTCCGCTGACTAATATGCATAAATTCAGTGGGTCGCCATGTCTGATTTCAGGTTGCAATCGGATGGAGATGAGTCCGGCACCCGCCCTTCACGCTTTGAGTCCCGGAGGAGGCCCGAGAAAAGACAGAGCCGGCGGGCACGCGTCCACTGGCTGCCAGAAGGAAGAGGGTGCAAGGCCCCTGCCAGGACAAGGGGGAAGAGGCACAGCGATAGCAGGTCACTGGGGAGGACAGCAGGGGGCCCTCCAAAACACGCGCGCAGCAGCACAGTGAGGTACCACCACGGTACCCACCCATAGAGAGCCACATGGGCGCGGGGATGAGGTCTGCATCTCCTCCGGGCCCAACTCCTGAAAGCACCCTCTCCCCAGGGCACAGGCCTGCGAGGTGCCCCAGCCACGCCACACCACACCACACACGGTGCACAGCACAGCAGTGGCTGCCAGGCTCGGAGGGGAAGGAGGGGAGGACAGGAGCAGCAAGGTACGCCACCTGTGCCTCGTAGAGGCAGATGGTCGCCATAACCGTGTGGGCGGGCCAGCCAGAAGACCAGGGCCGCCTGTTCGCCCCCCCAAGGTCCCGGCTCTGCTGCCGTCCCCCACTCACCATCACTGCAATTCACCACTGCCATGCCCCCCCTCCTCCCACCATGCACCCCCAAGGGGCGGCACCACTGCGCCAACGCGACAATGGAGGTGACGACTGACCATCAAGCGACACTCAGACAGGTATAGCCCCATCAGGAAACTGGGGCTGCAAGTGCATTTGAAGCATCGATGATCAATGTGTCCTGTAATTCACATTAATCAACGCACAAGCTGAGTGATCCACCACTAAGAGTTGTCTCCATTTCAGTCCCTGCCGTGCGCACGGGGCAACAAGCAGCATTTGCAGCACCTGAGGGCCTCCTCCGCTCCACCTCCCTCCTCATGCCAACACCAGCTGCTGAGCAAGGGACAGCCGAGAGAGGGGGCTCACCTCGGTGACTGTAGAAGCGCAGAGGGAGGGGGGAAAAAAGGAGGGCAGAACCCTCGCTCCCCACCTGCCACAACCCCTTTCTTGCTTCGAGTTCAGCCCAGGCACCCGGCTCAGCCTGGCACAGTGGGGAGCAGCGCGCCAGCTGTGCCGCTTGCCTCAGGAAGGGGGGTCCCTGCAGACCCTTGGAGTTGGAGTCTGGCCGCCACCGTGACTGCCACCACCCACTGCCCTTGCACCCGCAACCTACCAGCACTGCACTTCCAAGCTCTTTGCTTGCCTTGCTGGCCTCCAGCTCCACTGTCCCTGAGATGGCGCCCAAGCCCGTGCGCGCACACAGCCTCCCAGATGACACCATGCACATTCCCGTCCCTTCTCAGGACAGACACCTGGCAGTGGGTGGATCAGCAAGGTGGGATGTATGGGGATGGCACCTGCTCTTCCCACCTCCACATGGAAATCGTGGGAGGCCACCCCCGCCATCCACTTGCCGCCCACCAGCGGCACCACTGAAAGTCTGAGAAGAGGTTGAGATCATTTTGGCCCCAAGACCTCCAATCATTTGCTTTACTAGGTAAAACTGCCATCCGCGAGTGCCAGCTCTCCTGAGGGAAACTTTGGAGGGAACCAGCTACTACATGGTTCGATTAGTCTTTCGCCCCTATACCCGCGTCGGACGACTGATTTGCACATCACGACCAATACCAACCTCCACCAGAGTTTCCTCTGGCTTCGCCCTGCCCAGCCATACTACACCATCTTTCAGGTCCTAGCACGGACACTCATGCTTCACCTCCCCGACGGAGCAGGCAAAACAGGCTGGTGGTGCGCCCTCGGCTCTGCCTCTGCCTCGGGATCCCACCTCAGACAGCGTGCACCGACCCTCACCTTCACTGTGCCATGGGCTTTAGAGCAAGCCGCTGACTCGCACACATGCTAGACTCCTTGGTCCATGTTTCAAGATGGGTTGGGTGGGTAGCGGACATCACCATGAACACCGGGTGCCCAAGCACAGCCACACCCTGCCCAGCAGCATCACGCAATCGGGGCGCACTGAGGACAGTCCATCCCGGTTGAGAGTCGTGCCGGGGACTGTGTGGCCCACCAGACAGGGGCCCCCCTCACCGCTGCCGCCAAGTGACACGCATCACCCACCTCCCTGCCCCCCACAAGCAGGGGTGGGGAGAAAAGCAGTGGTGCCGTCACTGGCGGGGTCAAGGAAACTGCCACGGGGGAAGGCGCGGCAGTGGTCCTGTCCCTTGGCCCCAGGATTCAGCCAGAACTGCTGCCCGGGGGCTGTAACACTCGCCACCATGCGGCAGTGAGCCACCTGCCCACCGGGCCTTCCCAGCTGACCCAGAGCCGGTCGCGGCGCACCGCCACGGGGGAAACGCACCCGACGGGGGCCAGCAACCAGCTGGAGAGCAGTCCCTGGTCCTCCTGCCCCCTCCAACCCGCCCCCGCAAGAGGTGCGGTGGGGAGGTGGAGGTGGGGATCTGCCAAGACCCCAGCTGGCTGACCGAGTCTGCCAGGTTGAATCCTCCAGGCAGACTGCACAGACCCCACTCGTTTACCTCTTAACGGTTTCACACCCTCTTGAACTCTCTCTTCAAAGTTCTTTTCAACTTTCCCTTATGGTACTTGTTGACTATTGGTCTTGTGCTGGAGATGGGGGCTTCTGTACGCCATATTTCCTGCGCTCTACCGCGGGGCGGGGATTTGATGCTGGGCTCTTCCCTCTTCATTTGCCATTACTGAGGGAATCCTGGTTAGTTTCTTTTCCTCCACTGATTAATATGCTTAAATTCAGCGGGTTGCCACATCTGATCTGAGGTTGCAATCGGATGGAGAGGGGGAAGCCCATGCTCCCCCTCACGCTTCGACTCCCAGAGGAGGCCCGAGACAATGGAGGGGGAAGGACAGCCAGGGGCCCTCCGACACACGCGCATGGCAGCACGGTGAGGTACCGCTGTGGTACCCACCCGCAGGCAGCCACGCAGGGCGGGGGACGAGCTCCGTGCCTCCCCTGGGCCCAGCTCCCAAACACTCACTCACTCGCTCACAAACGCACTTGCACAGCCCTCTGCCAGCTGTGACTGGCTCCTCCTCCTGGCCGCTGCCTCCACTCTCACCTCAGCATGGAACAGCATGACGCCCTCCCTTCCCTTCCTCTCTCACCACCAAATGGTACCCGCGCTGCCCCCACTGTGGCACCTTGTTAAGAAATTTAATAGTAGTGTTAAGGCCTAGCTGATTAGAAAATGGTTAAATATGTTTGTACTGGAAAGTTCTGGAAACCATTGGGCTATCGCCACATGGCTTGTTTACCTGTAGCTACAAGGTAAGAAGAAAGCTAACTCTGCCCAGAGACAGTGAAGATACCCAATGGAGAGTGAGAAGACCCCAGACCTGATGTTTCTATTGGATCGGACGATCGCGTGAGGGACAAGTAACTGCGACTGTAGGGGTATAAATACACAGGGAATTTCCCATTTGGGGGTTCCTCTTCTGAGGCACCCAGCTTGAGCTGTTCACGTTACTTAACTAAAGAGTTAACAGAGAATTCTCAACTCAGCGTGTTAAGACTCTTGGAGACCCAGGGAGTATACGATATTTTCGTAACAGTTTTGGTGACTCTGGTGGGACTCCGGGAATTTGTTGCGGGATTCAGGGGCTTACAGAGGATGAGGCATTCCGAAGCCGGCTAAGGGCGTTTTGCCCTAGGAATTGCTTCCTCCTTTGTGGGCTAACTGAATCTTAAGCAATTGTCTTAACAGGCTGAGAGGTTTGGGGTAAAGGATAAGTGTTAGGGTTCGAGTCCCTGAGAGTGAATTTGTTAGGTTCGAGTCCTAGCAAGAGGCAAATTGTGGGGTTTGAGTCCCTGAAAGTGAGTTTGTTAGGTTCGAGCCCTGGAAAGTTAAATTACAAATTTGTGGTTAGGTTCAAGTCCTAACAAGAAAGCAATTGTGGTCTAAAGCGCAGTCTGATCAACGTAACACGCTTGTAGTGGAAAATACAGTACCCAAGGGGACGCCCTTGGCTGAGTTGTTAGGACATTGGAAAAATATAGAAGGAGCTGTAGGGTTATCCAAAAAGCAAGCAATAACCTTATGTTAGAAAGACTGGCCTTTTGTTACTCGAGACGGGTCAGAAGCGGAATGATGGCCACGCCAAGGTACCTCTGATCAGCAAGTGTTAACCTTTTTGCGACAACGTTTAGAAGACCGATTCCCGGGACAAATGGATTATTGGTATGTATGGGATAATTGGGCTCATGATAGATGAACACCACGGAGATCTGCAAGTGTAAAAGTAATAGTAATAGCAACCATGGTGAAAATTTGACTAAAACCAGAGGGGAAAAAAACAAAGCTGAACATAATGAGGGACCCCTAGGGCCCCCCACAACCCCACCTCTAAGCTCCCCTTATAACTCAGGGGCAAACCTTTATCCCCTGCTCTCACCTCCACTGGAGCCTTTATTCCAGGCACCTATCCGAGTAACCCCTTTGGGAAGTGTAGGAGTACCAGGGCCAAATGGAGCACAGCGAGTCGCCACTACTAGAGTGTACCGACCTTGGGGACCCCAGGACTTAATTGCGTGGAGTCAGCAAACTCCGCGTTTGCGGGAGGATCCCAAAAAGGTGTTACAAGTAGTTAGGGGAATATTTGGGGCTTATGACCCCACCTGGGGAGATGTTCAAATGCTTACAGAAACTCTATTCACTCCAGATGAAAAATATGCAATATATGAGACTAATAGGAAATGGGTGGAACAAGATGCAGGGGATGGATGAATTAGATGGCCACATGTAGATCCAGGATGGAATGTTAATAATGATGGGAATTGTAGACAACTCCAATTAGCAAGGCAGGGATTAGAGGAGGCAATTCGATTAGCAGGATAGAGGACTGCAAATTGGTCAAAACTTAAAGAATGCCAGCAGCAATTAGATGAACATCCCTCAGCATTCCTCTCTCGCTTATTTAAACAAATCCACGTTTGGAGGAGGAATTGATCCAGAAGCCATGGCCAATCGGCCTCTTATAGTATCTACCTATGTAGATCAGACTGCTTCTGATATTAAAAAATATATATTTCTCCAAACGTGCCTGATTGGCCAGGTAAATCCATTGATGAAATAGTTCGGTTAGCAACTTTTGTGTACAATGGGAGAGAAGACGTAAAGAATAGAGAGAAAAGGAGACAGAAAAAGGAGGAAATTACTTTATTAGCTGCTGTACTATGAGATGGAGCTGCAGATTACAGAGGAAGAGGTCTAGGATGTGGAAGAGGTAGAGGAAGAGACCTAGGATGTGGCATTAGGGTAGGACAGGAAAGAGGGTTATGAAGTGAACTCCAGACAGAAGGTAGAGGGATGACAGGAGGAGCTGGAAATTGTAATGTGGATTGCTATTATTGTGGACAATGGGGACATATGCAACGGGAGTGTCCGCTGCGACCCCAAACCTAAGCACTGGGAGTGGGGTATCGGGACCCTCCTTCATTGCAGTCGACCAGTGAAGGATCACAATGACTAGAAGGAGAGGAGTTGGGTGTGACTGGCAATTCACAAATAAGCCATGCTTCTGATATGGATGAAGGGAAAAGGGAGTGGAATGTTTGTGAACTGTTAACTGTACCATTAACTACAGAAGGGGAAATAGAAGGGAAAATTAATGGGAAAACAATAAAATTTTTAGTAGATACAGGAACTACCATGTCCCTACTAAATTTTATACCCAAAGGAGCCCTGTCAGGTACATGAGTAAAAATTAGGGAAGTGTTAGGGGAAGAAGATATTCCAGTTAGCGAACCTTTGTTATTGACGATAGGGGGAAAAAGTATTTGGGGAAAATTTTTGTTAACTGGGAAATCTCCTGCCTGTCTGCTAGGACAGGATTTGTTACAGGCTTTGGACGTAGATTTACGGATAAACCGCACAGGAATAGATATGATAATTATGGGAGCTAATGTAGTAACAGGGAAGCTCCCTTCAAATAAATACCAGAATTGCTGGAATCAGTGCCAAAGACACTATGGAGTACATCATCCATGGATGTAGGATTACTGTTATCCACAGAACCAGTAGAAATTAAAGCAAAAAAGGGACCCCCTCCCGTGGTAGAACAATATCCAGTACCAAAGGAGGCAGAAAAACGTATTCAGAAACAAATTAATCAATTTGTGGAACAAGGCATCTTGAGAGAATGTGTGTCTCCATATAATACTCCCATTTTACCTGTAAAGAAAAATCATTTGGACAAAGATGGAGACCTGGAATACCGATTTGTACAGGATTTGAGAGCTATAAATCAATATGTGATAGCCCCACATCCTGTAGTCCCGGATCTATCGACTGTATTGCTTCAGATACCATCCTGGGCAACTTATTTTTCGGTAATTGATTTAACAGCAGCCTTTTTCAGCATTCCTTTAGCTGAAGAAAGTCAGCCCCTTTTTGCTTTTACTTGGAAGGGTCAACAATTGACCTGGACTAGATTACCACAAGGGTTCGCTGTGTCTCCTACTATTTTTTCTCGAATTTTCAAAAATGATTTGAAAGACATAGAAATGCCGAGAAAGTCTGTATTGTCACAATATGTTGATGATTTATTAATAGCAAGTGAAACTTATGAGTCGTGTAAAATTGACACTATTTATTTATGTACCATTTTAGCCAAAAAGGGTCACCGAGCATCTCCATCAAAATTACAGGTTTGTCAAAAGGAAGTGAAATATTTGGGGTTTATATTAAAAGAAGGGGAGAGATTAATTGACCCTGAATGGGTACAAGCTATACTGGACATACCACAACCAGTGACAAAGAAACAAATGCGAGGATTTTTAGGAGCGGTGGGATTTTGTAGGCCATGGATACCAGGATGAGGGGAATTAACAAAACCCTCAACTCAGGTTACTAGACAGGAAGAATTAGAACCAGTATCATGGACTGCTGAAAGGAAAAAGGCTTCTGAAGCAGTGAAAAGGGCTTTAGTATCAGCTCCAGCGTTAGGATTACCGGACTATCAGAAGCTTTTCAGTTTATATGTACACGAAAGGAAAGGAGTAGCTAGTGGGGTATTAACTCAAACCTTAGGACCATTCCAGCGTCCAGTGGCTTATTATTCTAGTCAATTAGAAGCAGTTATATTAGGCACACCTGCATGTGTTAAAGCCATAGCAGCCACAGCAATGATCCTAGAAAAAAGTAATTCTATCATCTTGGGACATTCAGTGACTGTATATGTCCCACATGAAGTGGAAATTCTCTTGAAGCAATATGCCACCCAGGCCCTCTCCCCCCAGCGTGCTCATAAATATGAACTGATTTTACTTACTGCTGACATCACACTCAAGCTCTGTACTAGCCTCAACCCCGCTACCCTGTTGCCAACGCCAGATGAGGGAGAACCGAGTCATAGTTGTATACAAGTGATTGAAAATTCCAGTAAACCGTGGGATGATCTAACTGATGTACCATTGTTAAATGATGACTTAACCTTCTATGTCGATGGCTCATCTTATTATGTAGATGGGAAAAGACAAACTGGGTATGCTGTTGTAACTGAACACGAAATCATTGAATCTGTGTCATTGCCAGGAAACCTTCGTGCCCAGGGGGCTGAACTGATAGCTCTAGCGCGAGCAGCCCATTTAGGGAGGGGTAATCGAATAAATATTTGCACAGACTCTAGCTATGCTTTTGGAATCTGTCATGCTATTGGAATGTTATGGAAAGAAAGAGGGTTCCTAACATCTGCAGGGAAATGAGTAGCTAATGGACAATAAGAATTCTTTTAGAAGCCATAAAAGAACCAAGGAGCATCGCTGTAATACATTGCTCTGCCCACAGTAACAAACAAACTGTGGTTGCGGGAGGAAATGCTTTTGCAGATGCAGCGGCGACAGCTGCAGCCCGCCAACCTCTTATTGCACAGTTAACTTTGACAGAACCTGAGAAAATTGCAGAGATCTGTGATTCCACTTCATTGTATCAGGATGTGACAGTGGAAGAACAAGAAAATTGGAAGAAATGGGAGGCACAGAAAGAAGAAACAGGTATCTGGACCATAGGAGGAAAACCTATCCTACCTAAGAGGTATTTAATACCAACTGCGCGGTGGTATCATGAGAAAAGTCATGGGGGAATACACGCAATTGCCAAACAAATACAACGGGTATGGGCAGCACCCGGACTTTATACCGCCATTAAACAAATTCTATCTGGATGCCCTACTTGTCAAGTATATTTGGACAAGCGAGAAGTGAAAGAAAAGGGAGGAAGGCCTTGGGCATATTATCCTTTTCAAAAATTGCAAATTGATTATGCGGATATGCCGGCTGTAAATGGGTTTAAATATCTATTGGTAATGGTAGATCAATTATCAGGGTGGGTGGAAGCTTTCCCCACTAGAAAAGCTGATGCGGGAGGAGTGGTTAAAGCTCTATTAAAAGAGATAATCCCAAGATATGGGGTTCCAGAAGTAATAGATTCAGATGGGGATCACATTTTTCTGCTACAATTATAGGGCAGGTGTATAAAACCTTAGGAATTAAAAGGGAATTACATACCCCATATCACCCTTGATCTTCTGGACAAGTAGAAAGGATGAATCGAACAATAAAAACTGAACTGGCAAGTCTGTACCCACTCGGGCTTAAAATGGCCTGATGCACTAAATTTGGTGTTGTAGGATATTCGAAACACCCCAAAACAATCAAGTGGACTGACTCCTGCAGAGATATTATTTGGGCAACATTTAGCAGTACCCGGCACATACATACGAGCAAAAACAAGTCTATTAGATGGAGATAAACAAGTAGCCCAATATGTGTTAGCTTTACAGGAAACCTTTAAGAAATGGCGAGAAATAGCCCAACTGACTCAACCTGTCCTGACAGGGATATGGGTTCACTCTTTTAGTCCAGGAGAGAAAGTATTATTAAAGGTGTTCAGTCAAAAACATAAATTAGACCCAAAGTGGAAAGGACCTTATGAAGTACTGTTAAGTTCTCACTTTGCTGTTAAACTTCTAGGAAAAGAACAGTGGATTCCTCATTCACATATAAAGCGGCTGACTGAACCAGATGATCTTGGATCCGCCACATGAGCTAAGCTGTACCAATTATCAAATGTCACAAGAGTGGTTTGTAACATTGCTTGAGTTGTGATCTTTGTTCTTCTATTTCGAATGTGTAAGTAATATTGTAGAAAAATTTAGAGAACTCCAGTTGAGGTACAGAGGTAACATGTGAAAATACATTTATCTTCTGTTCCTATTTATATCTAATATCGCAGCCATAAAACTGACAGCAGGATTAAATGGATATCCTTCAGAAGTGACAGTAGGGTTAAATAGATTTCCTTTAGGATCAGATGAAAATTGGGAACAAGAAATTAACCAAACTGACAAGTCCAGTGTGTCAGTAACTATAAATTGTATTGACTCTCGGTGGCCAGGTAAGACATTCTTTGCCTGGTGCCGGAGAGAAGATTTTGCTGAAAACTTCCACCTTACATTTCTCAGGTCACAGCAGTCCCCGGTGATGTGTTATAACGAACACTCTTGTAATGCAAGTGTAACCTGTAATTCTACTCAATTAGTTTTAACCTGCACCATCAGTGATGTGCTTCCAACGTCCTCTCCTACTTTATCCGCTTCCCCGATGCTTTCCTTTTTAACTTCCCATCCGGTCACTGTACCCACAACTCGATCACCTCAACAGATCTTGTACATAGGGCCATATGCAGTTAAATGGATGGGAATGCAAAAAGTCCTAACTAGTCCAAGTTGGTCCCTTAAGAGAGTTGAGTTAAATATGCAAACTAATGCAAGTGAAATCAATCCACAGTGCAGTTCGTTTTTATCCACAGCTTATGCCGGATGGGTAAGCTGGTTACATAAAAGGGATGTAACTACTGAATTCAGGGCTAAAAGAGATGTAACAGGTCTTCTAGGAAGAGGATTGGGAATATTAAATAGTATAGATTCTGAAATTTTAATGAATAAACTTAATACAGCCACCATGGATTTGACTAAATTAGAATGTCCATTGAAGTCCTCCCTGTTATCCTTGGGAGAAACTCAGTGGCTCCAATCTAACGTGTTATTGACATGGAAAGAGGTTTCTGAGAAGGATAAAAAAACATTGCTTACTGCATTAGGAACAGTCCAAGAAAATGTATCCTTAGCCCTCAGTTGTATACAAGCACAACTAGGGATACAATCAATTGTAGCAGCTGTTCTAGGGGAAGGAGAAAATGGAACATTACCTGCAGAAATAAGGAAAATAATTTGGAATAATGCTACCCAATTTGAAAGGGATTATCAAGCATGGTGGGAACTGGTAAATTTTACATATCATTTTGAAAATGATAGTGTCACAACATTCATCCTAACTATTTCCAATGCATTTCCAATGCACAGCTAACAGAGGCAGTGAACAGACGCAGCAGTTTGCGCAGAAGGGCGCGCGAAGGGACGTGCAAAGGGACCTTCATTTCTGTTCCCTGTGGTGTACACTTCCTCAAGTATGGTCGTGACACGCCGCACAGCGCGTTCCCCAGCGGCTGCTGGAGTTGCTGTGTCAGAGGCTTGGACCCAGACTGGCCCTCTGACAGTAGATGCAGCTCTACAGGTCTCAGGCTGCAGGGAGTGCTTGGGGCCTCTCCGGGAGGCCTGGGCTGGCAGTCAGCTCTCCTGCAGGAGGTGTGCTGCTGTTGACGAGTTGTGTCGTCAGGTAAGGGAGTTACGGGAGGAGGTCAGTAGGCTGCGCAGCATCTGAGAAGCAGAGCAAGAGATAGACAGGGTATTCTCGGAGACTGTACAGCTCCAGGAGTCCCAACCCCCTGCAGCAGTGGAGTTGCCAGAGGGCTCTGTGCCGTGTGAAACGGTACATCATAACATTGTAGAAGAAGGCTGGAAACTGGTCACTGCTCGTGGGAGGAGAAAGGCTCCTACTCCTCCTGAAGACCTGAAGCTGAAGAACAGGTTTAGTGCCCTCCAGGATGAGGAGGAGATGGGCATGGCTGCCAGGGAAGTAACCGGGACAACAGACCCTGTGCCCTGCCGGAACACCCGGAAAAAGCGGCGGGTGATTGTTGTGGGGGACTCCCTGCTACAGGGGACGGAGGCATCTATCTGCAGACCTGACCTCTTGTCTAGAGAGGTTTGTGGCCTGCCAGGGGCTCGTGTGAGAGATGTCATGCAAAGACTGCCAAGGCTTGTCCACGCTTCAGACTATTACCCACTGCTGCTCTTCCATGTGGGCGCCAATGACACCAAGGGCAAACTGGAGACCATCAAGCAGGATTTCAGAGCTCTGGGGATGGTGGTCAAGGGTCTGGGAGCCCAGGTCATCTTCTCCTCAATCCTGCCAGTGAGGGGGATGGATGAGAGGAGGAGGAGACGGACTTTCCAGGTTAACGACTGGCTGCGCCGCTGGTGTTGGCAACAGGGTTTTGGTTTCTACGACCATGGGACCCTGTTTGAAGATCGACAACTGATGGCGAGAGATGGGATCCACCTCACGAGGCGGGGCACGCGGGTCTTTGCCAACAGGTTGGCCAACCTGGTAAGGAGGGCTTTAAACTAGGAAAGATGGGGGAAGGGGAGAGTTATAGTGACAGGGTAGTTGGCAAAAGACTGCTCAAGTCAGGATGCCTCCAACAGGTGAATGCAGCCAGGGAAGTGCGCATGGGATGTGGCTATGGAGGACCCTCTTTTAGCCCTCCTGGGAAACCTGCATGCTCGATCACCTCCCTGAAATGCCTGTACACCAATGCACGCAGCTTGGGGAACAAACAGGAAGAACTAGAGATATCTGTGCGGTCGCAGGGCCATGATCTCATTGCCATTACAGAGACATGGTGGGATAGCTCGCATGACTGGAGTGCTGTCATGGATGGCTACATGCTTTTTAGGAAAGACAGGCCAGGAAAGCGAGGTGGTGGAGTTGCTCTTTATGTGAGAGAGCAACTGGAATGTATTGAGCTGTGCCTAGGGGTGGATGAAGAGCGAGTCGAGAGCTTATGGGTAAGGATCAAAGGGCAGGCTAATAGAGGTGACACTGTTGTGGGTGTTTACTACAGGCCACCTGATCAGGAAGAGGAAGTCGATGAGGCCTTCTACAGACAGCTGGAAGTAGCCTCACAATCCCAGGCCCTGGTTCTCATGGGGGACTTCAACCACCCCGATATCTGCTGGAAAGACAACACAGCTAGGCACAAACAGTCCTGGAGATTCCTGCAGAGCATTGGTGACAACTTCTTGACCCAGGTGGTGGAGGAGCCAACAAGGAGAGGTGTGCTGCTGGACCTCGTACTAACAAACAAAGAAGGACTGGTGGAAGATGTGAAGGTTGGGGGCTGCCTTGGCTGCAGTGACCATGAGATGGTGGAGTTCAGGATCCTGCGAGGAGGCAGCAGGGCACCAAGTAGGATCGCAACCCTGGACTTCAGGAGAGCAAACTTTGGCCTCTTCAGGGACCTACTTGGAGGAATCCCATGGGTGAGGGCCCTGGAAGGAAGGAGTGTTCAAGAGAGTTGGTTAATATTCAAACATCACTTCCTCCAGGCTCAAGAGCGGTGCATCCCTATGAGTAGGAAGTCAAGCAAAGGAGGTAGGAGACCTGCATGGATGAGCAAGGAGCTCCTGGCAAAAGTCAACCAGAAGAAGGAAGTCTACAGAAAGTGGAAAGGGGGACAGGCCACTTGGGATGAATATAGGAATGTTGTCAGAGTATGCAGGGATGCGACGAGGAAGGCTAAGGCCCGTTTGGAATTAAATCTGGCTAGAGATGTCAAGGACAGCAAGAAGGGCTTCTTCAAATACATCAGCAGCAAGAGGAAGACTAGGGAAAATGTGGGCCCTTTGCTGAATGGGGTGGGTGCCCTGGTGACGAAGGATGCAGAGAAGGCAGAGTTACTGAATGCCACCTTTGCTTCAGTCTTTACTGCTCAGGCCAGCCCTCAGGAACCCCAGACCCTGGAGGCAAGAGAGAGAAAGTCTGGAGAAAGGAAGACTTTCCCTTGGTGGAGGAGGAGTGGGTTAGAGATCATTTAAGCAAACTTGACACCCACAAATCCATGGGCCCTGATGGGGTGCACCCACGAGTGCTGAGGGAGCTGGCGGACATTATTGCTAAGCCACTCTCCATCATCTTTGAAAGGTCATGGAGAACAGGAGAGGTGCCCGAGGACTGGAAGAAAGCCAATGTCACCCCAGTCTTTAAAAAGGGCAAGAAGGAGGACCCAGGGAACTACAGGCCAGTCAGCCTCACCTCCATCCCTGCAAAGGTGATGGAGCAGCTCATCCTGGAAGCCATCTCCACGCATGTGGAGGAAAAGAAGGTGATCAGGAGTAGTCAGCATGGCTTCACCAAGGGGAAATCATGCCTAACCAATCTGATAGCCTTCTATGATGGAATGACTGGCTGGGTAGATGAGGGGAGAGCAGTGGATGTTGTCTCCCTTGACTTCAGCAAGGCTTTTGACACTGTTTCCCATAACATCCTCATAGACAAGCTCAGGAAGTGTGGGTTAGATGAATGGACAGTGAGGTGGACTGAGAACTGGCTGAATGGCAGAGCTTGGAGGGTTGTGATCAGTGGCACAGAGTCTACTTGGAGGCCTGTAGCTAGCGGTGTCCCCCAGGGGTCAGTCCTGGGTCCAGTCTTGTTCAACTTCTTCATCAATGACCTGGATGAAGGCACAGAGTGCACCCTCAGCAAGTTTGCTGACGATACAAAACTGGGAGGAGTGGCCGATACGCCAGAGGGCTGTGCTGCCATTCAAAGAGACTTGGACAGGCTGGAGAGGTGGGCAGAGAGGAACCTCATGAAATTCAACAAAGGGAAGTGCAGGGTCCTGCACCTGGGGAGGAATAACCCCATGCAGCAGTACAGGTTGGGGGTTGACCTGCTGGAAAGCAGCTCGGCTGAGAAGGACCTGGGAGTGCTGGTGGACACCAAGTTAAGCATGAGGCAGCAATGTGCCCTTGTGGCCAAGAAGGCCAATGGTATCCTGGGCTGCATCAGAAAGAGTGTTGCCAGCAGGTGGAGGGAGGTGATTCTCCCCCTCTACTCAGCCCTGGTGAGGCCACATCTGGAGTACTGCGTCCAGTTCTGGGCTCCCCAGTACAAGAGGGATGTGGCACTACTGGAGCAAGTCCAGCGAAGGGCCACAAAGATGATTAGGGGACTGGAGCATCTCTCTTATGAGGAAAGGCTGAGAGAGCTGGGCCTGTTTAGCTTGGAGAAGAGAAGGCTGAGAGGAGATCTTATCAATGTGTACAAGTATCTGAAGGGAGGGTGTCGAGAGGATGGGGCCAGACTCTTTTCAGTGGTGACGAGCGACAGGACGCGAGGCAATGGGCACAAACTGAAACACAGACACTTCCATCTTAACATGAGGAAAAACTTTTTCACTGTGAGGGTGACAGAGCACTGGAACAGGTTGCCCCGAGAGGTGGTGGAGTCTCCTTCTCTGGAGATATTCAAAATGCGCCTGGATGCAATCCTGTGCAATGTGCTCTAGGTGACCCTGCTTGAGCAGGGGGGTTGGACTAGATGATCTCCAGAGGTCCCTTCCAACCTCAGTGATTCTGTGATTCTGTGATTCTGTGATCTGTATCGACTATCTACCCAATAGTTGCGTTGGGATTAAATCATAATGATACTATTTTGTTCCCTTTAGGGCATAGGGTATGAGTGGAAAAATTAGAAGGCAAATGGAAAACTATGGATGTAAGTGCATGTATGATTCGAGAACAATATGGGTTTATCTGTGAAGGAGATGATACATTACAGGCGCAGGACATTTGTTTAGATACTGAACAAAATGCATGTCAGTTTGAGATACATCCAAGTAACCAGCGGAAAACTACGATTGTGTATATTGGAAAAGGCTGTGTATGTCTGCGAACCTTCTGTAAAAACATAAAAATTGATGATTCATTCTTCCCCATCATAAATGGTAACAATTTATGTGTATGTGATTTTACTGTGCTGACCGGTTGTGATTTCAATTATACAGTACCTCTGACTACCACACAATTAATTAAGGGTAAGTACACCTTAATAAAAGAATTCCATCCACCACCAATAGGGATGAATTTAACCTTGGTAGAAAAATTGCTCCAACATGAGGGATTGCGACGGATGGTTCAAGAAGTAAAACAACAAGGACAAAAGACTCTGATAACTGTACACCACGATAGTGAAGAAATCCACCAAATAATAGAAAGAATCAAGAAAATAGGAGAACATCACTGGTGGGAAACATTATTCGGATGGTCCCCAACAGCGACAACCATTTATAACCGCATGTTACACCCTGTTGTTGTTTTGTTTGTATTGATCTGCTTTTGCTCCCTTGTAACACTTTTATTGTATATCAAGTTGTGGCACTTAGCACGTAGATGAGAACGTTTGCAATTATACCTTATGTAATGCAACAAAAGAATTTGTTGGTAAAAAGAAAAAGGGAGGAGTAATGTTAAGAAATTTAATAGTAGTGTTAAGGCCTAGCTGATTAGAAAGTGGTTAAATATGTTTGTATTGGAAAGTTCTGGAAACCATTGGGCTATTGCCACATGGCTTGTTTACCTGTAGCCGCAAGGTAAGAAGAAAGCTAACCCTGCCCAGAGACAGTGAAGATACCCAATGGAGAGTGAGAAGACCCCAGACCTGATGTTTCTGTTGGACTGGAGGATCGCGTGAGGGATGGGTAACTGCGACTGTAGGGGTATAAATACACAGGGAATTTCCCATTTGGGGGTCCCTCTTCTGAGGCACCCAGCTTGAGCTGTTCACTTTAGTTAAATAAAGAGTTAAACAAGAGAATTCTCCACTCAGCATGTTAAGACTCTTGGAGACCCAGGGAGTATACGATATTTTCGTGACACACCTGCACCATCGCTGTCAGCCTCCACGCAATGCAGCAGCTGACGCCAGCCGATGGGTGGAACTGGCTCGATATGCACTATGGTCGTGGGTGTGCCGTGGGGAGGGGGCTCGGCGGGCACAAAAACGGCAGCAGTCAGGGCAGGAGAAGGGAAAGGCAGCCGGCTGGCTGGGGGAAAAAGGGAGGGCAGACCCGAATGAGAAGGGTGGGGAGTCCTTGCTCCCGACCTGGTACAACCCTTTTCTCGCTTTGAGTCTGGCCCAGGTGCCTGGCTCAGCCCAGCCCAGCAGGGTGCAGCACACCAGCTGCACAGCCTGCCTCAGGGATGGGTGTGCCTGTGGACCCCCGGAATCGGAGCCCAGCCACCACCTGGAGCAGCACCACCCACTGCCTGCACGCCCACAACCAAACAGCCCTGCGCTTCCAAGCTCCGCGTTCGCCTCTCCAGCCTCCAGCTCTGCCATCCCAGAGATGGTGCCCATGCCCGCACATGCACACACAGCCTTCTGGACGACACCATGCACTCTCCCATCCCTTCTGCGGGCAGACGCCTTAGTCTCCCTGTCTCTTCAAACAACCACCAAAGGTCCAGGCAATAGCAACATTTAATGGTTTCAGATGACTGAGCTAGCTCATGCCATCTCTTTGAAGAATTTTGCTTTTGCCTTCTGAGAAGGACTTTCTAAAAAGGCACATTCATCACTATATGCCACATTACAAGCCAGCCTTACCTAAGCTGGCAAAGGTGTGGACTGTATCACCAGAGAGGAGGAGAGCCCCTCTGCTGAAGAGCCTCACAGTCCTCTTTTGTCAGTTCTCAGAGAGCCCAAGGTTGGTTAAGAAGCCAGAATTACCTGCAAACCACTTCCCTCTAGCGCTGGTTGGGAATCCCAGGAACTCCACATCGTCAGCATTTGGGACTTCTCTCACCTGCTCCTCCTGATGCCGGTACTTCTGCATGTTTTTCTGCCGCTGTGTGCCCTAAAGATGACAAAGATCTTTCAAACCGGACTGTTATGTCCACCACCTTTGCCCAGAATCCATTTACCACAATCAAATATGGCTTCAGGAGCTTGTTGGTCTTATCCATCAAAGGGGGTAGAATGTATGGGCTGTAAAATGTACCCTAGATGAGGGATAAAGGTTTGTTGGTACTCTATAAACCCAGGAAGGATTGGGTCTCAGCTACAGATGTTGGCTCTGGAAAGTGGGTAATGGTCTCCACGGCTTTTTGTGGTATTTTCCTCTGGGGACCCAACCAGAGTATGCCTAGAAAGATGACTTCACTGCTGGGGCCCTGTATTTTCTTTGGAGTCAGTACCCACTCTCTGCCACTTAACATGTCTAGAATTCATGCCTTTGCTTCAACAAGGCTAGTTTGGGTGGGACCACTTAGCAAAATGCCGCCAATATAGTGTTCCATTATTACCGTATCAGGCAGAGGCACCTGGTTGAGGTTCCTGCTTACCAGCTGGCAGGGCTACGTTTGTAGCTTTGCATCAGTGGCAGCAATGGAGAAAAAGGCATTTGCCAGCTCTAATACCACATGCCAGTGTCCTAGTCTGGTGGCCAATCATTCCATGGTGGATACCATATCGGGCACAGCCGCGGTTAACATAGGAGATACACGTTAAGATTGCGGTAATCCACTGTCGTTCCCCAGGACACATCCCTCTTTTTCACTGGCCAAACGGGACCATTGAAGGCGCTGGCTGCCGAACGAATGATGCTCTGTTGGGCTGGTAGCTGCCATTCCGTGCATTCTGCAGGCGCGGCAGTAGATGTCGCTGGTTCTTCTCTTTTCTCCTTCGGCTGCTCGCCGAGCTTCCCCACCCCCGTGCACTTAGTGCGCTGCTCCGGCTTAAACTGCAGCCATCGCTTGAGCAGCTCTGCTTTGGGGATTACCGTCTCCCTCCCCCCGTGGTATGCCCGCTCGCAGCAGCTCTGGAAACATAGTGCCCTGACTCACCCTTTCTTTCTGTTTCACGTTTTCCCACCTGTTTCCCGACTTCCTGTCTCTGGTAACAGAGGACACCTCTGCTACCTGAGATAGCAGTGCTGCAACTTCCCCGACTGTACCTGCTCACCCTCCAATCACAGGCAGTAACATTACTTTAAGATGGGGGGTGGGGAGATGAGGGTCAGTTTGTAGCATCTTAGTTTGGATGGTTTTGTGCCTGGGGATCTGATCCGATCCAGTAAACTGTGGGGAATAAATTCCAGACAACATTCCTAATTGCAGCAGCTGGTTTATTTCTGCTGCGAGAGTAGTCCTCTCAGTGAGCCCATCATCAATGTCTGTACAGTCAGGCAAGTTAAGCATGCTGCACCCATCAGCCAGTCCATCAGGGAGGGGAATATGTTTTTGTTTTGCTGCTGCATGTTATGGCGAGTGCTTCACAGCATGGACTCTTGGAGGAGAGGCCCCTTCCATCAAGTTCCTCTTCAGTAAAGCACACTGCATCTGCCCCATCATGCCACAACCTTAACAGCAATTCTAATACCCCTTCATTGGGCTTTTGCTGATAGCATCCCAGCATATCCTGCAGCTCTGATGCTTTAAAATCACAAATGGTGGTGGTCCCCTGTGCATTGTCTGCATTCGGTCCGGTAAGCTGCTGCTCTGCCAGTGGCCGGGCAGCTACCTCCTCCTCATGCTCTATGTCTGACTCCGACCTGGGGGGTTCATCAGAGTCCCAGATATTGCCATTCCAAATTTCCAGACCCCAATCCTCTTTTCACACCAGTGCCCGAACCACCAGGGGATGGACATCTCACCTCCCCTCATATCCCGACAGCAATTTGCATTGTGGGCAATTTGCAGTGCAGGCAGCCATAACAACACACATCAGTGCTGCAGATTTTCCCCTGGATCCACAGAGTTGTGGTTCCCACCTCTTGGGTCAGTTGGCAAACCTCCTTAATGGCTTGGAGACCACTTTCCAACTGCCCGATTTGTGGGCACTACACTAACAGTGCCTCATCCAGGGTGTGGAGTGCAGTCAGTAAGATCCACTCCAGATCCCCTGCTGCCTTTCCCTCCACCAGCCCAGCTTTCTCCAGTCAGAGTTTGGAGAACAATTCCTCTAGCCTGCCTGGGGTTACCCCCCAGCTCACTTTCAAGCTCCAGCCGTGCTGCAAGAGACCCACCCGACTAACTTGTGAGCTATGGGTGCCCACTGACCCATAGCAAGCCACACGGAGATGCAGCTCCCCTCCTTCCCCTTGTCCTCTTATCCCCACAGAGGCATCTCCACACCGGTACCTGCCAGCTCTGCCAAAATGGGACCGCAAGGTGGGAAAAAGGAGAGTTGCATACAGGTGTTGAGAGGCATTCAAGGCATGGGAGGGGTTGAACAAAATAGATTTAAGAAGGACTTACCCTCCAAACTGCACGGGGAGGCCCATGAACCGTGCCAAGCGGACACTGCTGGGAGACTGGGGGATGGACAAGTCAGATGGCCAGGCTGGATTCACTTTAGTGTATCCTAGGGGCCCCCTTTTATCTACTAGAGCTCTTTCCTTATCTCGACTATGCAAAGCTCGAGTAGTTACTGACTGTGAAGCAGCTAGACATTGTTGACAAAACAGAATACACGTGTCTGGTCCTAACTGTTTTTGGACACAGTGTAGAGCACACTCCAGGGCTACTCTGCGGTACCCTGTCAGTCACCCAACTCTGCACCAGATCTTCTGTAGCAGTTCTCTCTACAGTGGGGCAGAGAGGGGCAGGAGATGTCATGGAGGGTCACTGCCCAGTTCTGAACAAGGGTGTTCCAATTTTCACAAGAACCAAATTTCTTATGACAGACTTTCTAGGGCAGAAACAAGTATGTTGAAATCAGAAGGGAAATGGTGGTGTCATCCCAAATATACTGAGTGTTCTGGGGGAAAACCCTAACTTGTAGCAGTGTGTGCAGAGAAGAAGGCTGAAACACAGAACACAAGACATAATGAACAGGATGTGCCAGAGAAGAAGCAGACTAGGGCTCAAATTAAGTGCTTTTTGCAAGCCCAGACTTAAATAGGTGGGCATTATTCATGACTAATAAATAAATAAATAAATATCCCTTCCTCTGGACTTCAACCTGCTTTTTTTTTCTTTCTGTTTTTTTTTTCCCCACATTGCTTTCAATCTTCATTCTCAGCCATAACCTGCAGATTAGTCGTCTTTGTCAAACTAAACATCCCCTCCTTCACAAGCCAGGGAGTCTTTTCACCCCAAAGTGCATTGCTAGGGTAGAGTGAGCTGGCAGATTTGTGGAGGGCCTGCTCCTGCACTGCAGTGAACGTGTCAGCAGAAGCCACCAGAGTCTGCTTCCACTCCCAGATCCTGCAAGTCTGAAAGTAGAGAAAAGTCAGAGGGGGCTGTGTGGGGAAGAGAGAGAAAATGCACATGATGCTAATAGGAACGCCTGAGTGAGAGGTGCTGCTGGAACACTAGGCCTCAAAACTCGCTATTGCTCCTGTTGGGTACCAGAGGTGTGAGGAAAACTGTACAAGGGCAGAGGTATTCTGTGAGCAGTAACTGGGTTATGGCATTGCTCTGGTATGCAAGCTGCTTGTGCTGAATTGAAAAGCCCTTGGCTGTTGCAGTGAATTCCCTCTGAGTATGCAGGTCCATGAGCACAGAGCTCGTGGCAAGCGTCTGGACCAACACCTTGCCAGGGACTTCCCTTTGGAGGGCTCAGCTTTCTGTTTCTGTCACTAATAAAATGCAGAAAAGAACATGCAAATGTGATGTTACATTTTGGAAAGGACATGCAAGCAAAGCAGCAGAGTAAGGCCAAAATTAGGTGCTTCTGGAAAGCCCAGCCTTAAATAGGCAGGTGCTATTCCAGGTTAAAAGTAAGTGGGGGCTGGGTGGGCATGAGAGAGAAAATTGACTAAATAGCAATAGGAGCATTCACAACTGAACGGAGTATAACAAATTGAAAAGACTCACGTAAATGGCAATGCTCTTTTCCAAAACGGATAATATACAAATACTAGAGATAAAGCAAAAAAGGTAGTAGCAAAGCTGATCAGCAGGTAGTCAGAGGAAGCCCCAGGAATCGTGAGCTCTTTAAGAGGAGCCCGGGCTGAGTGTTTCCTTTGCAGAGGAAATTAATAAAATAGTTACAGATGATGGAAAAAGTTCTCATTCCTGTTGTTAAAATCAAAAGAGAGGGAAAAGACCACTGTCCCTAGAAGATTCCAATTGGAATAACATATCAAGATGCAGCCCCTCTGCCTGCAGAGCCCTCAGGGAAGCTTCACTGCTAGCTATGAGAAACCCGGTGTGTGATGTGTG
This sequence comes from Apteryx mantelli, assembly GCF_036417845.1. NCBI lineage: Eukaryota > Metazoa > Chordata > Aves > Apterygiformes > Apterygidae > Apteryx > Apteryx mantelli. Next base: position 2,371,076 of record NW_027118755.1, read on the forward strand.
GCCAAGGGAAGGAAAGGGAACCTGCTAGATTTTACGATTTTTTTTTTTTTTTTGTATCTCCATAACTACACTCCTGCAGTGTTTGATCTCCACGCTGCACGAAAGGACACATACTGAAAAGGCAGTCTCCTCCCACAAGCCTCAGCCACAGCGCTGGGCAAGGAAGGGCTGGGAAAACTGTTTCTGAAAGCAGCACTTCTCCTAGGCAGATGTTCAGGTATTGGCTTTCAAAGCACAGAAGCCCCCCAGTAAATATTATTATTCCCCTTCTATGTGTGAGGTGAAAGGAAGAGACGACTAAGCTGGCTCATCAGCAGAAGGAGAAGCAATGGGAGCAATGACCTCAGGGTTAGGACACTGGACTAGGACTCCAGAAGCATAGAAGCCAAGTCCTAGTTCCAATGGCAGCTCCCTGAGAGGTGGTGTTAAAAAAAAAAAAAAAAAAAAAAAAAAAAAACCACCAACGAACCAAAACAAAAAACCCTTCCTTTCTGCCTGGTTTCATAAGTCTTCCTGGTGCCATCATTTCCAAAGAGGAGGCATTAACCCAGAAACTCACCTGAGAAGCAACATAGAGGCCTCTGGCCAGAGGAAGGGCAACTTGCAACACCACGCACAGCCCAGTGCCAGGCGTTCTGAGCTTTCAAAGCTGCAGCCTTGCCCCATCAGCAACTTAGAAGCAAAAGTCAGCCCTCACCCCCAGCCCCCACGTTTCCCCAGGCAAGTAGCATGTAGGCTTCCCTCTCCCCTTGGGCGTTGCAGGGGGATCTTGCAGCAAGTCAGGTAGATGACAAGGGATGCATCAGCACAAGCAGGTGGATAAGCCAGAGCTAACACAGAGCAGCACATCGGCTAGGAAGGGCATCAGTACCTCCCCCAACAGCAGTTCTCTGGTGAAGTTACTCAGGCAACCCCCAGAAACGACTACAGGCCGTCTGATAATTTCAGCAGCCCATCTCAGTTCCATTTAGGCCAAGTTTTCAAGTCCTTGGTGCCCTTACAAGATCTGACAACGTTTAAAGCTGAAGCTGGGATTCTACGGCAGTCCCCAGCTGGAGCCTAGGGGCAGGTCATTGCCTCTCCTGTTTCTCTGAAGCCCTTCCTTTGGTGACTAGCTGATCGATTCATCTCATCTGCAGCACACACACATCAAGGACTCCTTTGTACCTCTAGGCAGATGGACCCACAAGGCTAGAGCTCCCTCCTCTCACAGATGGGAAAGCAGTACCGTGCCCCTGCAATTTCCAGAAAAGAGAGTTTTGATCTCTAGCCCTCCAGAAGATTCACATGTTCAGCAGCTACTGGGGGCAAAATTATAGGCCTCTAGAGCCAGAACCTGGAGGCCTTGGGAGCCACTGGATGAGAGCAGCCCTTTGGCCTGGCAAGTGCAGCCGTGCTCAGAGGTACTTCCAGGAGAAGAGCCGAGAAGGCAGGATTCCCGGGCACTTGTTAAAGAATATTGGACTGAAGCTGTCTAGAATTCATCGCTTAGCATACCTTGCTTAGCATTAGTAGCTAAATTTGCTGAAGCCTTAGGCTGCAAGCTGTGAACTTTCACCTAGATATTAAGTAAAAGAAAGTCCCAGAGACGGTTCAAGTTCAAGTCAGAGAGATAAGGGGGGTGGAGGGGGCTGTAGAGAGAAAGAAGCAGTTTAGCATTAAGGAGCACAGAAGAAAGAAACAAAGGAACCACAAGACTGATTGCAGAGGACAAGATAAGGAAGTAGAAGAGCCAGACAACTATGCAAGAAAGAAGTAATCACAAAGACTGGTTCTGAAGGACAAGAGAAGGGAGTAAAAGGGCCATCGACACCTATGCAGAAGTGCAATGAGAAGTAAAGAACACACCTGGAAACTACAGAAAGGACCAACCGGGAACTGGAAGAACCCAAACTCTAATATTATGATTGGTTCAGAGCTATGGGATGGATACTAGACTGGAAGGGTATAATTACCCAGGGATTTGTTCAAACGGGGTCCCTCTTCGGAGGCACCCAGCTTGAGCTGTAATTACCGCACGTGTGTCATTAAAATTTATTTTGCTCCGATCTGACTTCAGACCTCTGCCTCAGCGGGAACCTACGGTCAAACCCTGTTATGGTGACTAATTTTCCATAACAGCTCTGGTGGATTGATCTTGCTACCTAAGGTCACAAACACTTCAACTGGAACTTGTCCACCAAGTCTGACATTTACACTGTTCCTCTGGCACACAGATTCCCTAGCGGCACATGGGATCACGCAACATGTCCCTCGGGGAAAGGGCCAAAGAGAGTCTCTATGCAGCATCATCTTTTAAAGAGAATTTGGGGAGGACTGCGGTTCTTGCAGACTTTCAAGTAACAGAACATCTGCCCTGCCACAAATGCACAGAAACATACCCACCCCCTCACAATCACACACCGAGTTTTCCTTTGTGTAGAGTGGCATTATGATGCCCAGCTCCAAACCCTTCCATTTTCCCTTGGCTCACAAAACATCACCTGCCCCAGGGAGCAGATGTTCTCCTGGCAGAAATGCTGCCTGCAAGTGCTCCTCTGAAGCTGCACTGGCAGGTCCCAGCAAGGGTACAGAGTTCACAGAATCACAGAATCACAGAATGGTTGAGGTTGGAAGGGACCTCTGGAGATCGTCTAAGTCCAACCCCCCTGTTCAAGCAGGGAAAAGAAAATTTCCACTGAAATGGAGCCTCCAAAAATTCCTCGACACTTGTGCCTGTTCCTCTCCACAGAAATCTTTAGTAAAAGGCAAAAGATTTATACGATCTGAAGAGAAACCAGATTTCAACACCTTGCCTGCTGTGTTTAACAGGAGCAAGGACTCCAAGGGCTGCAGGATAATCTATGGGCAGCACTGCTTCCACCACCAGCAGCAGTGTGCCAGTGCCCTGAGGGGCAAACCTGTTACTCGTGGCCTGCAGGTTTGCTGCATTGTCCTCTCCAGAGTTCACCTCCCTCGGGACTCACAGCGGCCCCCACTGCATTGCCTGGCAAGTTCCTCCACTTCCCAGATGTTTGAGCAGAGTAAGGGCAAAAGAGGGGGAAAAAAAAACAAAAAAGTCCACAAACTTGTTTTCTCTGAGGACAACTGTTTAATTAATATATTGCACTCAACTCTAACTATAATTCACACGATAGTTGCCTCTAGATGTAATGGTCAGCTTTATATATTCTTGGTCAGCAAAACTGAACTCACAGTCCACTGAAATATTACTTTAAGTCCTTTCTTTTCATAACTGTAGAAGTATTGCAAATGTTGAAAAGAAAATCCTTAAATGTTTTGCTTCTTTGTTCATTGGAATTTTCTTCTTACAACAGCATCATAGCTTTTCTCGTTGATGTTTAGGTATTATCTGGAAATGCAAAATACTTTTTTTTTCTCCCTTCCCAGCTTTAGACTTCCTCCTCAGTTCCTACCAGCAAATTCTGGGAGACAAAAATTGCAGGAATTTAAAACAGAGAATGAAAAGGGAGAAGAAAAGGCTTTACTGGCAAGTCTTGCCTCCTGTAAAAACAAGCATATGCAGTATAGCAAAGAAGAACAAAGAGGCAACATCTAAACTGTGTTAGTCCAGTCTCAGATTTTGTGCTGAAGTTTGCTCTTGTTTGGCTCCCCTGTTCTGTTGTTATCTCTGTTAATACGTCTGCGGTGTTGGAAGTGCCCTGCAAAGACACCACAGTCTCTTGTGGAGATTTTGTACAGCTGAGTTATCTCTTTTACATAGTTTACTGTCTCGTGGGATTGTGCAGGGACACAAAACTTGCACCTGCTTTGATTTTTCTCACACTAGAGCTCTTACTGCTGTCTTAGATTGAAAGTGTTTTGGTTAGGAGAGAAGGGTTGCTGATTTGCAGGTGGGGGCACTTCTCCATGTTTTTGCCCTATGGAAATCTCTTTTTTTCTTCTTTTTTTCCCTTTTTTTTAATTATTATTGCAGAGGCTGTCTATTCTATGGTCCCCTTCCCAGGAACTGGCAAGACAGTGCTTGCTCAAGCTCTTGCTAATGAATGTAGCCAGGGTGACAGGAGAAGAGCCTTGGTTATGAGAAAAGGTGCTGATTGCCTAAGTGAATGGGTGAGAGAATCTGACCAACAGCTTCATTCATTACTTGAGCAGGTAAGGGGGAGCTAAGGTAAGGTGCCTGGGAGCATCTTGGTATCTCTGCAGTGCAGTTGCTCAGGTATGTCAGCCAAAACTGGATGCAGTACTCCATGTGTTGTCTAAGGCATGCCTAGTAAAGGGGAATCATCTCTTCCCTTGCTCTACCAGCTCCGTTCCTGTTGATACAGCTCTGTGTGCTGCTAGCCTTCGTCCCTGCTAGGGCATGCTGCTGGCAGATGCTCCCGCCTGTCTACCAGGCCCCCAGGGTCTGGTCAGCAGAGCTATCACCCCGGCAACAAGTCCCCGGCCTGCATGGCCACAGGGCTTAGTCCATACCAGGCGCAAGACTTTGCATTTGTCCCTTGCTTCATTTCATGAGGTTCATGGCTACAAGGATGCTGTGGAAGATCATGTCAGAAGTGCTGCTAAAGATGGGATAGGATAGCTACCAGAAGCTACTGCTTCTAGCTATTACTGCTGAGGTTTGATGCTTCCCCTGTAGATCAGAGACATAACCGATGCAAACCAGCATCACCACCATCTGGAGGCATGTACACATCTACTGTCAGAAGACCCGCCGTCCTCTATTCTGAACCCATTTTTTTGCCTTATGCTCCATTCTTTCTGAGTTTGGGCCCAACTTTTCAGTGCCCTTGCACCTCCTTTTCTCCACCTAGATTGCACCCTGCAAAACCTGGCACAGTGCCCTGGGAGAGGTGCATCCCTGCAGTGCCTGTCTGATATGAACTGGAGTAACAGTGGGCCATCCTGTGTCCTAACAACAGCTCCCCTCTCCCCACAGCATGTCTCCGTGGAGCCCCAGCATGCAGGCCTGAAGGGTGCTGGGAGCAGGTTGCCTGGTGCCCCTTCATCCTGGGCTGCTGGGCTCCAAGCACACCCCCAGCACAGCTCTCACAGCAGCAGAACTGCTCCAGATCTCTCCCTGATTATACCATTGTGTTGGGTGACCTGACTCAAGGAATAATATGGCTGGGTATGTTCTGCATGCCCTGACGTTGAACAGAAAATCATGCCATGAAACTGTAGGGTTGTTATTTACTGGAGCCCTACATGTATACCTGCATTTTTTGGCCTGGTGTGATGTTCAGGTGATTCTCAGGAGAAGGCAGCAAAAGAGATGCTGCACCTGTTGAAAAATCAAGGAGGATTTGGAATGAGAAGCAAGGACTGAGGGACTGCAGATGATTACAAGAGAAGAGAAAGTAAGAAAGGAATGTTTAGAAACTTTCTTTTCAGACTGCAGGTGCCAGAGAAGGCAGGGATCACTAATGCAAGTCCTGAGAGCGTATAAAAGAGAGGCCAAGTGTGCCCGTGAACACAAAGGTCCCCCTTAGATCTGACCACATCTGGGAATGTTGCAGGGCCTGCAGTGTGAAAGGCAGACAGTTTGGTGGCAGTGGTTGGACAGGATTTTTCTGGTCCAAAGGGGAGGGTGAAAAAGTACAGCTCAGGAAATGTTTGTATCCTTCCAAATCTGATATAAACAGAACTGCGCGCCTTGCCATACATGTAGCTATGTCTCTTCAGACTGTGAGACAAATTCATGTTCTCTGGCAGCTTGCTAGGGCAGGAGCCCCCAGTGTTTTAAACTGAGGTCAGCCAGATGACGCTGCTCAGGGCAGCTTAATCAACACAGTGCCATTTGACTCCTGTACATCTTTTTCTCTTTTTCTCTTCTTCTCTTTTATTCTTCTTTTATTTATTTATTTGGTACCCGGATTCAACAAGAGATTTCTCCTAACACAGAGACATGCCAGTAAATACATTTAAGTTTGAGGTGGCCATTTCTGCCTTAGACATTAAAGAGTGTATGTAAGCTGTGTGCAAGATGCTTGATGGAGTCAGGCATTATTCATGGGCAATTTCGGGGTTATTCCAATGCTGACCTCAGTTAATCAAGGCTCCTAAGACTTATCTTATGTCCAGAAATCAGCTTCCAAGTTGTTCTAGTTTCTCAGCAGAGTCAGAGGAGAACAGTCATGTTTTTTTGAATAAACACCACCAAAAGATACACTTATACTCTCTATATCAAATGAACATAAGTTTTTGTTGTTGCTGTTTGTTTGTTTGTTTGTTTGTTAAGAAGAGATAGGGTCATAAGTGCTCCTGGTGCGTTTGTGCGTGTTACATCCGTAGCTAATTTTACTCTACAGTAACATCACATCTTGAATTACCCACCTATCAGCTAAGTCTTTTTCTCCAGGCAAAAGAAACCTTGTGGTAATTTCTTCTTCCCTGTTTTTCTGAAACACTATAGAAACAAAAATTGATGGAGAAAAATAAAAAGGCATATGATCCCCCCCCCCCAAAAAAAAGGCAAGATCTTATTTCCCAAAGTGCAGACTGTAAAGCCAGAGGTACCTGTAATACAGACGTTATGTGGAACTAGCTCTTGCTCCTGTCCTCTCTCCAGGTCAGCAGATATGACTGCTCTCATTTCCAAAGTCTCAGCCTCTCGGGGGTCTCGAGGAAGAGTTTCCCGGAAGGATGGAGTGAGTTGAAGGGGAGGTGAGGCTGCTGCTCTTCTTATTGATTTCTGAAACATTATGTGGGCAGGGGCAGACCAAAGACGAGACCATATTGCTTCCCTGGGACTTCTTACCCCATGTGTGGGGAATTTGCTCATGCCATGGCCATGTGACATATGGGCACCAGAACAGCTCAGGTAAGCTGAAACCCTGAATTTCAAAAAGCTGCATGAGAGTAACACCAAACAATCCCTACACAGCAATGGCAATAGTGCCAGGTGTGAAACACATCCCGAACACTGGCTGATTAGAAAAATCAGCTTAACTCACAGGTGCTCCTTCCCTTGTGAGTACTTCATTCAGGGCAGAAAAGGCTTTTAGCATTGTTTCATGTAGAAGAGCAAGGCTTAGGAAAGGATGACCTAACGGGGTTGGGGACTGGTGTCTTCTAGGAGCCCGTCCCTCTAGTCAGCATTCACTTCATGATGGAAAACTTGTCCCAGAATGTCCAATCTCTCTCTCTCTTCAAGTTGTGTGTGTGCCACCGGAGGCTTTTCTGACCTTTCACTCTCAAAACAGGCAAAGGCATCTCCAGAAGTCACCCCTTCTCCTACAGACAATCTGCAGTCTGAACCCATGGCTTTGATACCGTGGTGATAATCCCCTGGTATTCAGGTTAGCACTCACCACACTGCTCACAGCGGAGTCACAGATCCTGACCTGGGAAGATCTGGGCAAGCTTGACCACATCTCCTAGCCCCTGGCTCTGGCAGAGACAGACTTCCAGCTGCCACGGCCTCCCGTGGCAGTGGCACATGGCCAGGCCTCGGGTTGGATGAGTGCCCCTTGGCATAAGGGAAGCTCCCCATTGTACACACACTCCCCGGTGGAGGGGCAGCCATGCTGAGCCCACAGCAGTCAGCTCACAGCTGCTCTGTGCAGTGCTGGGCTGTCACACAGAGCCAAGCAGGCAGAAGTGCTGTGGTTCAGCTGCCTTTGCAAGTAGGTGGGTGAATAGCTGCAGCAAAGCAAAAGCAAGGAGCAGCTGGTTGCCAGGGAAGGTTCAGCTCACAGGCTGTTCTCGCTCCCAAGCATGGGTATCCTGGATCTTTCTGCGTGTGTCTGCCTCAGGCCCTGCTCTCTCCTGAGGAACTGGCAGCAGTGACAGCTTTCCTTCTGCCCGTGTGGTATGTGCTCTGGTCATCTCAGAGCTCCCAGTTCTGCCAAGAGCAGTAAGCACAAACCCAACAGCTTTGCAGTCATTCATTTCTGGCTCCATGGAGGGTTGTGAAGGAAGAGATGTTGCTAACATGAGATAACTGTCCTCTCTTCCTCTGGCAAGTGGCACTGCCTGTTTGTTCAGTCGGTTAGGGAGGGGGGCCTTGGCCTCTGCAGTCCACCCATCCCTGCTATCCCTGGATCTTACAAATTCAGTGCCATGAGTACAGCCCGGCCTTAGGCAAAAAGGATGCACTTTCCCTGTTTTGAGGCTGGCGTCCTTCTTGCCTAAGATTTCAAAGCTGAGATGCAAAGACAGCTCAAGATGCAGAAGTTACACGTTGCAGTTGTTAAGTGTTATCCGATAGGATGAACGTTTTGTTGCTATTCACTTTGTGTACTTTTATACCTATCATTTGTTGTGCCAGCTGCTAGTGTGGGGCAGTACTGGGCCTTCTAGGAAAGCCCAAAGAAAGAACCCCCCTGAAAGTGCCAAGTTTTTCTCAAGTAAGGCATTGAGCTCGCATCCTTGCACTCGCCCATGCAGGTAATGCAGTGGTCCTGAACTCACAGCACAAGCCTCTCACTTGGCCCTGCAGTCAATGTCTTTTGCTATGTAGAATATTAAATAAATTGAAGTGTTATTTATTTTCCCCTGTAGGAGCCAACCAGCCCTGTCAAGACTTCACTTGCTTCTGTGGTCTGAGAGAAAGGCTCTGAGATTGCGGACACTGTCCCAACAGAAAGCACTGGCTGGCCCCTCTGTTCCAGCCGTACCAAATGCACCCTGGCAGCGCAGGTCCCAGGCACCCCCCCTGAACCCACTGCTTTGCTAATCGTCTTGGTGTCAGCCAAGAAGTGCCCACTCCCTCAGTCCCCAATCCCACCTTTGGCAGAGGGTGCTGCCGCAGTCATCGGCCACTGAGCCAGGCTGGGCTGCTTGGGCTCTGTGCTGCTGCCCTCTGCCTTTTGTTTTAGGAAGACCAAGGCAGGGGCAGGTTTGAGGGAAAGCACTTGGTTGTTGACTGGGGGGGGTCCCTACTCTTTCAGCCTATGTCTGTAGAGCAGAAATAAAACACATGTGAGGACATGAAGGAGCTCAGGATCTCAGCCACAAGAGATGTCACACTGTGGTAGGTAAGGAGATTTTCAGCTAAGGACAATGCGTTTGGGAGAATGATTGTGAAACCACCTGTCAGGCTGTTCATCTAAATCTATCCAGTACCCCTGAGCCCCATTCCATACCCTAAGCCCTACCACTAGCCTTTAACCTCTTCCCCTCCAACAGTCCCAACCTAAACCCCTCACTGCTAAGCCGGAACACATAACCCCTTATCTAATCTCAAGATCCCCACTAAACTCCTGATCTCATGCCCTGCTTCCTATCTGTCAAAAGTTAGCCGATATCATGGCTTTCATTCCTAAGACTCATCCCAAACTTCAAGCCAAAATCCTGTGCTGAAAAGCAAGCTCATACACTATTGCCTGACAATAAATATTGAACAGAACACGGAACGTGCTGCTAAGGCTTTAAAAAAATCACTAACTCTCCTCCTTAACTCTAACAAGAGAGATCTAATGCCTATGCGAATCCTGCACAATAACCACAGAGCAGAAAGTGTAACTTGATGCCTAAAGCCTAATGCATGAGGGTAATACTTGCACTTGTAAGCTCTAATCACATTCCTCAAAACCCAGATCCTTCCACCCATCCTCAAAGGCCACCTCGAACACGTTACACCCCTGAGAGACAGGGGAAGGCCAGGGGCTATGTGGAGAGAAAGCACATGGAGATGAGAGGAGAGACGAGAGGCAAGTAAAAGAAAGCGGCCGGTGAAGGTATGAGGGCTGGGCTGTAGACTGTGAGGTCACTTGTGCTACAGGAATCTCCTTGGTGAAGAGCATGAGGCGGGCATTGTGAAGTGCTCAGGGGAAGGTTGCGGGTCATCACAGGAGTTCTGAGAGGTTGTGTGAGGGCAGAGGCAGGGAGAGGTTGTAGGGAGAGCGCTTGGGTGCTGATGAGGAGGTGCTGTGTGTTCCCTCAGCGGAGCATGCAGGAGCTGGAAGCAGCCGCGTGAGGACAGGAAGGCCTCCCCAATGGTGGCCATCAGAGAGGACATATTCTGGGGAGGTAAGGGGCCTTGAGGTAGTGGTGCTGGTGGTGGGAGAGGGCCTGGGAGAGTCCCTGTGGGAGGTCCCTACCCCAAGACAAAGCACTAAGCTGAAGCCCGACTCTGCCTCTTCCCTCCTTCCCCTCCTCTAGTTCTAAGGCCAAACCCCAAGTGTAAAACCGAAGCCTCAATCTTTGTCTGCTTCCCCAAACTCTGACCCTTTGCCGGAAGCTAATGCCTAAACCCCATCACTCTCCTTGAGGTGCTAGACTGGACTCGAGCCTTCAGCCCCACTCCTACCCAAAGCCCTCTGCCCAAAATCTAGCCCCTACAGCAAAGCCAGAGCAAAAACGCCAAGGTGCTGTGTGTTCCCTCAGCGGAGCATGCAGGAGCTGCAGGAGGCATGTGAGGACAGGAAGGGCTCCCCGATGTCAGCCATCAGAGAGGACATGTTCTGGGGAGGTAAGGGGCCTTGAGGTAGTGGTGCTGGCGGTGGGAGGGGGCCTGGGAGAGTCCCTGTGGGAGGCCCCCTACCCCAAGACGAAGCACTAAGCTGAAGCCCTACCCTTCTGCTTTGCCTCCTTCCCCTCTTCTAGTCACTAAGGCCAAACCCCAGGTGCTACGCTGAAGCCTCAGTCTTTGTCTGCTTCCCCAAACTCTGACCCTGTGCCAGAAGCTAATGCCTAAACCCCATCACTCTCCTTGAGAGGCTAGTGTGTATGTGAGCCCTCAGCCCCACTCCAACCCAAAGCCCTCTGCCAAAACTCTAGCCCCTACCCCAAACCCTCAGCACACACACCGACAACAACACTCACACAGCACCCAAAAACTTTCCCTCTTCCCACTAAGAGGGAGGTGCAGGTGAAGGTGTGAGGGCTGGTCTGTGGGCTGTGAGGTCACTTGTGCTGCAGGAATTTGCTTGGTGAGGAGCATCAGGCGGGCATTGTGAGGTGGTCAGGGGGAGGTTGTGGGTCATGCCAGGAGGTCAAAGAGGTTGTGGGAGGGCAGAGCTAGAGGCAGGCTGGAGGGACAGTGCTTCTTTGTTGACATGGAGGTCTCTTCTGTTTTAGCCCTTGGCTGCCCAAGGGAAGAATTCAACCTCTGAGGACATGAAGGCTCCGTTTTCTCAGACACCAATGGCTCCCTAATATCATCTATGCAATACAAAGCAATCTCCTAAGTGCAGTGCCTGAAAACTTGACTCTTCTTCCAAAATTGGAGTCATAAAAGTGGTGATGGAATGGTATCCCAAAAGGGCTTGTTGCTTTGGTTTGGTTCTCCATGGGCTCAGGTTGATGTGTTCAGTGTCCCATTGTAACCTGTTTGGGAACGAGGTTCAGATTCAGGGTTTGCTTTTTGGGCCCTAAGTCAGTGGAAATGGCAAACAATCCCAGAGTAGTTTTCCTGAGGTTGTGACACATGTGTGGGTGCTGGTGATGGCTGACCATGTTCCTGGAGAGGAAATAAGCTGCCAGGGGAGCTCAGCGCATTTCCAGGAACATCATACAGTGGGAGTGGGCAGTGAGTGGAACCTCACAACACAAGAGACCATCTGACGTGGAGTCACCGAGCGGTAAAGAGCAAACTCAGGAAATGCATAGGTAAAGGAGAGCTCCACAGTCCCAGGAGAGGCAGTGGAGACCCAGCAGGCTCAGGGAAGAGAGGCTGCAGAGTCGTCCCTTGTCCTCTCTTTGAAATGCCATAGGCTGGCTCCAGTGCAGCCCCATAACATACCCTGTGTCCTCGGAAATGCTGCCTGGTCCCTCTGAGCACCCTCCACAGCCGCATAAAATGGGAGGCAGGGACTGCCAGTGGCATGATAACCATCCCTTGGGGTCTGCTTTCTGCTCTGACAAGAATGGGCACTGGCGAGTCACCCCCTGGCCCTGTGGCACCACCACTGGCTGTCTGCTGAGCAGCAGTGCCTGCACAGAGCCTTGCAGGGAGCACAGGGGAGGGGGACCTGGAGCAGATGGCCAGGCTAGCGTGAACACCCTCATCTGGGGAAAGGCTTTCTGGGGAGCAGGGGTGTGCCTGGAGGGGAATAAGGGAGTGGTTCCCAGGAAAGGTGAGACGTGTCGTGGGTTCTTTATAAAAACTGCTAAGGATGTGCATATGATCAGCAATTGTAATTTGTGGACACTGTGTGGTTCAAATCTGAATATGATACAGCCTGGCAGCTCTGAGAAATACCTGAGTCTTCGGAACAACCCTTGGGTTAGACTATCAAGACCAGAGTTGCAGAAGAAACTTAAGTCCTGGACATTGTTTGTGTTTTCAGAGGATAAGTTGTCAGAGGGCCAGCTTACCCAAATAAACGGACAACTACTTGATGGGCAATTTTTCTCACGATCATGTCACCACCACCAGCTGACTTAGGTTGGCTGGGTCACCTTAACCTGGAAAAGGGACCTATATATAATCACATAGGTGTTTAATAAATAGCCACGTGCCACATCATCTAATTAGTGATGTTCATGAATGGATGAACAAGATTCTCCCTGTCCCTATCTACCATCCAGAGAAACCACAGCCAAGGGAATGGGCTTGGTGCAATCAGTGGGGAAAGAAGACCCTATTGAGATTGACTCTAGTCTGGCACAGAGACAAGACATGAGAAGTCTGAATGGACCTCTCTGAAAGGACATGAGAATAAGTGAGACACTACTCTGATGTTTTCTTCACTCACTTGGCTAGGTAGGGTTGATCAGGTGCTGGGCATGGCTAGACAAACATACTGACCTGTCCACACTCGGCCAGTCCATTTTAAACTCTTTTCCCTCATGCTTCTTTCTCTCCAGTCCACTCTGATCCCTTTCCCCACCTTTGGTCCTTCTCCTAAAGATCCCTTAAAATCTCACACATTCCTGAAGCCCCCTTAAAGTTCTACACAGTTCCCAAATGCTCTTGTCCTGCTTCCCATGATAAGTCCTCTACCCCTTTAGGCAATAATCCCTTCAGTCCACAAGACTTTCAAGGAGAGTCACATGGGTGGACTCATCTTGGAGGGTGACACTCCCTCCAAGGCCCCAGAGACAATGGGCTAATCGCTCTCCTTTGACGGCCCTAGGAATATCCAAGTCAGGGTGCCCCTTTGCACTCATTAGGTTACTGGCATTCCTCTGCCATCACTGTTCACCTGTTCTTTGTATTCATGGTGACTAGCCTTCAAACACATAAACTTACAGTTTAGTCCAGTGTTCGGCCCATACCTTCTGTAAGCGTTAACAAGCCACATCATAAACTATATGCAGAGGAGGTACTGTGCAGCTCTGGGCACAGTGTAATCTGCTTTTCCATAAAATGTATTCTTAGGAAAAACAGACACTGGCTAAGGTTGAACGATAAGAAAACAGAAGTAAATGGGAGAAGACAGGAAGCTGCTTCTTGGCGACCTTGCCCCACCCCTTGCAGTCGACTTCCAAAGAAAAAATTGGATCTCATTTTTGCTCCTGTTGTAGATGACTGCATTAATTGATGCAGATACCTCACAGTAAAAAACAAACAAACAGACAGACAAAGAGCTACTACGGGATTAGTGGCTAGTAGAACTAGATGAGGAGCTAGCTGCAGGTTTTAGGTAGGTATATATAGCAGTGTAAAGAAGGAAGGAGAAAGCAGGAAGGCAGAAGAAAAAAGTCACACCACCCTCCTGTAGAGGGTATTCTTAGAACCACAGTGAAGCTCTTAAAATATGGCATTGTTATGAATATAAAAGAGCCCATGACTAAAACCAAAACCAAGCAGCCAGTTTTCACAGAAATATGAATCGGAGCAAGACAGTAAGGAGATTTCACAGAAGGTCTGGCTCAAGTCATTGTCTCTGCTGAAGGATACAGCACACATGCGGAATGGTGGATTGCAAGGAAGCTCTCACACTGTCTTTGGCCAATTTTAAACAAATATTGACTCTTAAAGACCTAAAAACACTTAAAAGATCTCAGACTCAAAGAGTGGTCTTATGGGAAGAGGAGGTCAGGAGCCCTGGGACACAGTCTCTTACAGTATCCAGCCTGGAGCATTGTTTAGGAGAGTAAGAATCTCTTTTGACACCTTCAAGTACACAGCAAGAAAAATTTGCACTGAGGGATTACTTGAGGCCCTAAGAGAAATATTTATCATCATCATCATTATATAACATTGTTAAAAATGATAACAACAACAATACTACAGGCAGCCTTTTTAAGGCTTATGGTAGGACTCTAAACATGGAATGTGTTGAGCAAATAAGTATTGTGTGCAACATACCTGGCATGTTAGTGAAGTTTATGAATATGTGGGGGAAAAAAAACAAAAAAAAAGCTGTAGGACAGGTAAGAATCAAAAGATCACTCCAGCTATTACTCTTAGTCCCCATCACCCAAGCTTACTTTACCTTTAAGCCCTAAGGATCAATTCTGGAACCTTTCTTCAAATGGAATCCACCATTCCCACTCATTTTGAGATTAAGGGAGAGATTCAATTTGAGATTAAGACACCTAAATTTGGGGCCCCAAATGTACATTCCTCCCTGTGAGACAAGTGCCTAAACAGCAGTTTTAACCACTGTGGATCTAGGCAATGGGTTGGAAATCACTTGCATAAACACAGGTGTCTAACACCATCTCAGATGCCTTAGGATATCTGACATCCATACAGGGCTGGTGGGTCTGGCACAGGACCTATGCCTTTCTGGAGCAGCAGAGAGACACCAGCTGGGATATCCAGAGAATTTCAAGTGGCATGGCATACATGTCTGTACATGGCCAACTGAATCCCACAGAAACAACTGAATCCCTCCTTGTCTATCAGCTTTAGGATAAGACGAATCATGCCCCGACTTCTCTTGACAGCGCTGAGTGGAGGTGGGATTCAGCTGCCTTAAAAAAAAAAAAAAAAAAAAAAAAAAAAAAAAAAGTTAAAGTGACATTTGAGGGTGAATCACTCTAATAAGGTGTTTTTATTGAAGTATCACTCTCTGGAGACACTTCTCTTTTCCAGTTGGATGAATGAGAGTGGCTGTTCCACAAACATACATTCATCTTTATGCACTGCTATTGCCCAAGATAGGAAACGTAAGGCCATATCCAGTACGTAAGGTTTTTCTGAAAGGACCCAGGCTGTTGGCAGTGAAAAGCAGATTTCTGCACAACACATTCTTGAGCCAAAAGCTCCTCTCATTGCATTGTCCATTGCCTACTACCCCACACAAGCTGCAAGGCAGAACATTTTCTGTGCTAAAAACTCTCTAGAGAAAAGTCTTCTCTTTAGGGCACGTTTCACCTCCACATTCCTCAGGGTGTAGATCAAAGGATTGAGGACAGATGTGACAACATTATACATAAACGTGGCTATCATGTCCCGCCTGGCTGAATTCCCTGAGGAAGGTGGCACATAGTTAAAAATAGCAGGGACATAGAATAAGGTCACTACTGTGAGATGGGAGATGCAAGTGGAGAAGGCTTTCCTCCTTCCCTCCTTGGACTGGACTTTCAGTCGGAGGAAGGAAAAAATGTAAAGGTAAGAAAAGAGTATGAAGACAAAGGTGCCTGCCGCAATACTCCCTGTGATGATGTTGAGAAGGTTCAGGTTGAGCTGGCTGCTATTGCAGGCCAGTCTCACCACGGGCTTGATGTCGCAGAAGAAGTGTTGGATGTGGTTGGGGCCACAGAAATGGAGCCGGGAGGTCATGACTGTGTGCATCAGAGCATGAAGGAAGCCAGCAGCCCAAGTGGCTACAGCCAGCTGCAGGCAGGCCCGTGGGCTCATGATCAGGGTGTAGCGCAGGGGGTTGCAGATGGCCACAAAGCGGTCATAGGCCATGACAGCCAAAAGGAAAGCTTCGCTGCTACCCAGGAAGTGGAAGAAGTGGAGCTGGCTCAGGCAGCCAGTGTAAGAAATGCCGTGGTGCCCCGAGAGGAACCCAGCCAGCATCTTGGGCACGGTAACTGTGGAGTAGAAAATATCCAGGCAGGAGAGGTTGCACAGGAAAAAGTACATGGGGATGTGTAGCCGGGGTTCACATGCCACTACAATCATGATTGCCATATTCCCCAGCAGGGTAGACAGGTACAGCAGTAAGAACAGCATGAACAGGAATTTCTGTAGCCCTTGAAGGCTGGTCAGGCCAAGGAGGATGAACTTCCTCACCTCTGTCTGGTTATCCATCCCTGCAGGGAAAGAGAGAATAACTTAGCAGTAACTTCCTATCTTTCTGTCCTGAGCTGCTGCATCCATTTCCCAGAGTCCTCTTCCATAAGATGCATCATCAGCTGATGCTGCCTCATGAATGGAAAAGATCAGATACTGAGTCTGGAAAGGGACACGAAAAAATTCCTTGATTTTCCACCCCAACTGTTTCAAAAAATACTAGAAACTGTTGTAACCTAGATGGCCAATACTGATGCCGGAACTGCCACCTGTGTACCAGCCCACTGAAAGGAATGGCATGTTTGAGAATAGCCAGAAAAGAAAATTATGCAGAAGGAAGGAAGGAAGGAAGGAAGGAATGGAGGGAGGGAGGGAAGTTGGTTGCCTGATTTGTAAGTGAAGATCGTTCTGAAATCCTGTGTGTTTCCTTATTCAGAAAAGGGTTTTTTAATAGGTTTTGTTCATTCCAATTCCTAGCTGAATATACTGTATCTTTCCCAAAGCTGAAGTGTTATAGTAGTATAGTGGCTCACATATAATACAATGCTTTCAAAGAGGATTAATTCTGGCTGTTCAGTGGTGTCAGGAAACCTTTATATAGTACTCCCTGTCACTGAAACAACCACATTTCTTTCCAGCAAAGAAAAATTTCCATCTCTTTGATAACTCCTCTTGAGGTCAAGCCTCTGAACCTTATGGGACTTCAGTTCAGAAAACATCAAGGCATAGCACCTCAGGCACGCAGAAAGCTAATGATGTTGTGGGGAGTTGAACTGATTGCTGATTATTTGCACAGCAAGCGCTCATAAGCAGGAGGAAGCTGTAGAACCAAAAGCCATTTATTAAAATATGCAAGGTTATAGCACGTAATTCTCAGGAAGACAAACAGTTTTCATGGGGAATTTGCCCAGAAGTTTTTTGCATGTTGTTGTAATTCCCAAGCACAATGCATTGAATAAGTATCATGGCTTCATTGGACCTGCTACAACTGCACAGCTGAACTCTGCCTCTGCCTTAACATCCTTTGTTCCCTTTATAGTCCATGAAGATCTTAAAATGCTTTTTGTTTTCCTTTAACTTCTAAAGATGGAGAAAACAAACCATGATGAATGTTTTAAGGCCTCAAATACCTGTCTCCTTGTCCCCTCTGCAAGCTGTGTTTGCCATGAGCAATGGCATCTGAAATCTGCATAGAAGTGCCCATCTGCCTGACTGAGACCACACAGAGGCAGGTGCTGGTGGTGCAGCAGAAGACTCTGCAGGTGCTGTCATAGTTCATGCAGCCTGTGGTGGTGGTGGCCATCACAGGGCTGCACTGCGCTGGCAAGTCCCACCTCATGAACAGGCTGGCTCGTGAGAGGACAGGTGAGAGAGGCGGTAATCCGCACAGGTCCCAGCCCCTGGCAGCCAAGATACCTTGGTTTTCCTGCTCTCTGTCTAACACTGTTGAACCCCTTGTGTCTTCTCCACAGGTTTCTCCCTGGGCTTCACCATGCACTTTCACACCAAAGTATCTGGATGTGGTGTGTGCCTCAGCCCCGCTGGCCTGGACACACTCTGGTGCTACTGAACACTGAAGGGTGGGGTGATGTGGAGAAGGTGTGGGAAAAGCAGAGACTTTCTTTTGTGGCTACAGAGCACTTTGTGGAAGCTCTCAAGGGCCCAGCCATGTGGCAGGACTCAAGGTGTTCTCATTGCCTGCACTGGTGTGCCAGGAAGAGACAGAGGTTGTGGGGAAGGAGGCTAGTGTAGAGCTAACTGGGTAAAGTCTTCTGGCTGATGAAGTCCTGCCTGGCATCCTTCACCTCTGCCTTTGACTGTCAGAGCCCTCATTCTGCCTGGCATCCTGGCTGTCTGCAGGCTACCGGAACCAGTCTGTGGCTGGGTCCATGCTGCTTGGTGGAACACCGCCTCTTCCCTCATTCTGGATCATTCATTTCTCTTCCCCTCCTTCTGGATCTTTGATTACTCAGCAGCCATTAGGCTGGGGGGCCCTTTGAACTCTAGTGCCTTGCAGGGATCCCCAGTCTTTTGAACTGGAGCTGTCTCTGTGGTGCTGACAGCCAGAGGAGCTAGGAGAAGGCTCATGGGGTTGGCAAGTTGCCAAATTCCTCAGCACTTCCTGGTAAACTTCAGCAGACTAGGAATGGGGAGCTCAGGGAGAACTTTAACAATCAGAAGCCTGTGTGACTCGGAGAGTTAAGAGTTGAAGATAAGAGAGCTATAGGAAGACATGGTGATGTCATGTGTGTGGGTGTCTCCACAAAGCTGACCCTGCCATGGCCCACGGTTCACATTCAGGGCGTGGGCATTTGGGGCTTTGCTCACTCTTAGGGAGCCTTGCACAGAGTTTCTTGGTACGAGCCAAGGTTGATCCAGGGCAACACCAAGAATGACGCATGGTCATTCTGTAGACCATGCACTCTGGTCTATAACAGCAAGGGCGCCGTTGACCAGTAAGACAAGGACCAGCTGCAGTGTCCTCAGTGGGGCAGCAGCAACAGGGAGGCCCCGTCTCCCCGAGCAGTATCTTAGGGGTTCACACATCCCAGGTCCTCAAATGGCTGCTTTTTATGGGGAGATCAGGGCCTCCTGGTGGTGCCCAGTGACCAGGCTCTGGGTCCTCAGGGATCCTGTGCTCCAGACCTCAGGGCTGAGGGTTTGAGCCCTGCTCCTGCTGGTGACTCCCGACTGTTTTCTGTCCCTGCAGAATCTCCCCTTTTCCTCATTAAATGCTGATGCCTGGGGAGGGTGGCGTTAGGGTTAGGGTTAACCCCTCCCTGCACGAGGATCCAGGGTCTCTGTTTCCTTAGCCAGCACCCCAGCTATGTGACGAAGCTGACGGAGAATGTAAAGGTGAAAGCAACACCTGGGGAGAGTGGAGATGACCTGGAGGATTCCGACAAAGTTTTCTAATTCTTCCTGACCTTTGTCTGGGCCGTGTGGGACTTCACATTGCAACTGAAGGTGGATGAGGAGGAAATCTCTGAGGATGAGTACCTGGAGAATGTGCTGAAATTAAAGCCTGGTAGGAGAATGGTGCTGCGCTCAGTGCTGTGCTGCAGGAAGGGCAGGATGCGTCCAGCTCTGGACACCTGCATTTCAGCATAAGGCAACAAAAGCCCAAGCCCAATGAGCTTGCTCCCTATCCTATCTCTGCAGGTAGCAGCCAGGAAGCTCAGCTCCATAAGCATCCCAGGAATGCATCTGCCACTTCTTCCCAGACCACAAGTGCTTTGTTTTTGACCAGATGGCCAGCAAGAGGGACCTGCCACCCTTGGAGGAGCTTCATGATAGTGAGATCGAGCCTGAATTCCAGGAGCAGGTGGTGACATTCTGCAGCCACATCTGGGAGACTTCCACATCCAAGACCATCCCTGGTGGCAACACAATAGCAATGGGGAACTGTGAGTGCCAGGGTCCAGAGGGTCAGAGCTGGCTGGTGGCTCTTGGGCCTGTGTCTGTGGAAGGCTCAAATGCACAGCCAAATGATGCAGGTGGGAAATGGAAGAGCTTTTCCACTGGCTGCTCTACTTGCCTCTTGATGTAGAGCCACATGTCTCCCATTTCCCCTCCCTGTACCCAGTCTTGCTGCTGTGCCCCTTGGCTGCTGTTGCACACTGAGCATTGTGGCTTCACCCCTCCCAGGTGATCAGAGCTGAGGATGGTCTTTGGGGCACCTTCACTCCTCAGGAAAGGCACTGCGTGAGGGTGGTATGGGGACCAGCATGTGACTGAGTCCCACCTCACAGAGACTGGAGAGTGACAGAGAGCTCCTCATCTACTAGTGACAAACTGCTAGAAAGGCCTCAGCCCCACAGGAGTCTGCTACCATGTCCTGGGACCTCTTACCCATCCCAGAGGATCTAGGTCAGGAGGGACATCTGGAGATCTATACTCCCACCTGCTCTGAGCATGGCTAACTTCCCAGTTAGATCATGTTGGTCAGCACTTTGTCCAGACAAGTTCTGAAAGTTTCTGGGCCCCTGCACCACTACTGCTCCACTCTCACGGTGACAGTTTTTTCCCTAATACCCAGCTGAAATTTCCCTTGCTGCTACTTGTGCCCTTGTGCCTATTGCACCTTCTCCTTCTGTTCCCCTGGCCTGCTCTGAGCACCTACTTTAGAGTGAGCAGAGATAGGCACTGCTTGTTCCTACCGGGGGTCAGAGGAGGACACATGGAGGCTCACCTTTACCCAGTGCGGAGGGACTGTGGCAGTGCCCATGGGCTGACGAAAGAGCAGAGCAGGACTGAGGGGAAGTGGGAAGATCTCCGACAGCTCCTCCCCAAACCCCACGTAGGGAATATCTCACTGGAAATCAGTCCTGAAAGAAGACTATGAAGTAGAAGGGAATGCACTGGTGAGCTGCTTGCTCTTGCACACCTGGACTCTGCCTTTGATCAATGAACACTTTAAATAGCAATGACTGTGGTTTCAGCCCTAGGCACATCCTGGACACCTGCAAGGTTGCCATGAGCTCTCTCAGTCCCAAGAGCTTGGCCCAGCTCAGGAGCAGAGGCACAACTAAAGGAATGACTTTCTCTGCCCCATGGGCTTTCTCGAGATGTCCCTGGGGTCTCCAGGGCTGACAGCTACTGAAAGGCAGCAGGATCCCTCCCGGGAAATGTACTTTGAAGTAGGCTAAAGTAATCACCTATCTTCTCTCTCTGAACTAAGGAGAGAGCAGTGGAGTCCAGCAGTGTGATTTCTCCTATCAGAGCATCGCTGTCTAAGAGACATGAAACTGTTCTCCTCTGGAAATCCCTATTCCTCCCCAGTTATTAGGTAGGACCTGCGGAAAGTGATAGGGAGGGGTTTGTTTTCCCATGTAGGGCAGTGATTCAGATGAGTCAACTCGGGTGTCTCTTCTTTGGTTAGAGGCTTTGGGGCAATGCATCTCCCTCCTGTGCATGCCACAGACCCAGAGGAGGTGGGATTCCTCTTCCCTCAGTTAAGGTGCTCACAAAATTTGTGTCTGTGTGGGAGCTCCTTGACTAAGCTCCCATTCTAATCCATGGAGATGGAGGGGAGGAGTCAGTTGCTCACACACAAACAGCTGATGACATCTGAGGTGCCAGAGGTGATCCAAGACATGCTCAAATGTCTTCAAGCTCCTATGGAGCAATTCTGAAAGACCCACATCCTTCTGGAGCATCAGCTATGGCCTAGGAGGGCTGGAGGGGAACTATCCTTGGTGACCTGAAATGACACCAGAGGTGTACGTTCAGGACATCTGAGCCTGCCTTAATCAACCAGTCCCTGGCAGCCTGCAGACCTACTCAGCTGACCAAACAGAGGAGCTCACCATAAGGAGAGCGAGGTCTCTCTCTATGCTCCATCCAGCTTGAGCCCAGGTTACTAGAAAGCTAAGATGAGTGCCCATCTCTGCATTGCAGAGTCCTAAGCTAACTCAGGGCTCTCATTTGAATGAATAAAAACGGCCTCTAGTGCTGTGTCAGGGGACTGGGGTGACCAGCACAACCACTGGAAAATACAGCACAGGAGCTACAGGAAAGCCATGCCCTTTTGGATGGGTGCTGGACAGATTCCCCAGGGCATCTCAGAGGGGTGAGATGCCTATATGCCAGCAACTGAATGCCAACACCATGGTACTGAGGCAAGGTCCATCCCATCTGCATCTGAGAGTGCTGCAGGAATGGGAGATGCTTCACACCAGTATCCACACTCGTGCGCCCATGTTCTCAAACCCTGATGGTTCTCCTCTCCCTGAACCTCACTCACCTACCTGATGATGGAAAGAGGGAACATGCTAACAATGATCACAGTGTAGTTGGATTGCTGGCTGTCCACTCCCAGGGATGTTCTCAGCAGGACCTACTCCTTCCTGGAGATTGGCTTCACTTTCATCACAGGCCTCACAGTGCCACTGAGACAGCTCAGGCAGAAAACTGCTCTCCTGGCATGGTTGCACAGCCAAGCCCTGTTTCTGCCTGGCTTTGGGGACTGCAGGGTTTGCTCTCTTAATGGGAACCTCATTTCATCATGGCATGGTGACCTGCCATTAAGTCCAGCATGTCTCTGCTCTGAAATGGGGCCTTAGCATACATGGGGTCCTTGGCTGTCGTCAACAGGTTTCACCGTGGCAATTCTGTGCTTGGCCCTGGTGCCACAGCTGAGGTTCTGCAGCACACATATACACCACTGCACTCAGCCTGGGGCACAGGCAGGAGAAGCTGCAGCTGTGTGTGTGGTCACAGAAGTGCTGGCATTGTGGGAATGACTGATTTGTGATAAGACCACTCACACGGCTTGGGGTGCTTCAGTGGAAGGATAGAAGCTCTTCAGGAAAGACAGACAGGAAAGAGGAGGAGGGGAATTGCCCTCTGTGTGAAGGAGCAGCTCAGATGTGTGGAGCTCCTCTATGAGAGGGAAGACAGGCTGGGTGAATGCTAATGGGTGAGGATCAGAGGAGAGGCCAGTAAGGGTGACATGGTGGTAGCAGTTATAAACCACTCCAACAGGGTGAAGAAGTGGACAAAGTGTTCTTTAAGCCACCTGAGCAAGTCTCTGGAGCAGTGACCCTGGTTCTTATGGGGAACTTTAATCTCCCTGGCATTCCCTGGAAGGGCAACACAGCAGGGCACAGACAGTCCAGGAGGTCCCTGGAGGATAGCAGGACAATTTATTAGCCTAGCTACCATTATGAGTCACCTGGATCTGTACTTGCAAACTTGGAAGAACTGGCTGCAGATGTGACACTCAGTGGCAGCCTGGGCTGCAGTCACCATGAAAACAGTACATTCTCGGATCCTGAGGGGAATTTAGGATGGAAAGTAGCAGGGTACTGACCCTGGACATCAGACAGGCAGACTCCAACTTATTCAGGGCACAGGAATCCTGTGGGAATCCTGTGGGAAGCAGCTCTGACCACCAAAGGAGCTCAGGCAAGCTGGCAGATCTTTGGGGAAAGCATCCTTCAGGCACTAGAATGGTCCACTCTGATACTCGGGAAAACAAGCATTCATCTCAGGAGATGGCTTGGCAACACAGGCAGCTCAAGACTGAGCTCCAATGCAAATGAGCAGTACACAGGAGGTGGAAGCAGAGACAGGTTACAATGGAAGAAATTTAGAGAATTTAGTAAGAGTAGATGTAGACAGGTCTGAGCTACTGAATGTCTTCTTTGCCTCACTCTTTGCTGGCAGAGCTTCCCAGGCCTTTATGCCTAGAGGTAGGACTCAAGGAAGAAAATAACATCCATTAGTGGATGAGGTTCAAGTCAGGGGTTACCTGAGTGAACTCAGCCCTGAAGAGTCCGTGGGACCTGAGGGGCTGCATCCAAGGATGCTGAGAGAACAGGCCAAAGTCACAGCGAGGCCGCTCTGTATCATCTTTGAAAGGTTGTGGGGATCCTGAGACTGATGAAAAGCAAAAGTTGTATGCATCTTCAAAAAGGCCCAAAGGAGGAGCCAGGGCTTAGTTCTCCTGTTTAACCTCGCTTTCATGAGGACATCTTGTGTGGGCAGTGTCAATGTAATCAACATGATGAATACAAGGCATTGTTCCCCATCCTGAAGTACACATCTAGAATGGGCCAGGTGAAGGGTGGTCTCACCAGAACTCGCCCCTTGAGTCCTCAGATGGCATGGACACTGCTGATTTCCCTCTCTAGAGAGTGGATGAGGCTGGATCCACTTCCACGGTGAGAAGCCTTGCCCTGCAGCCACAGGCCTGGGGATATCTCAGATGGTTCTTCTTGGCAGTCCACTGGGTGCCTGCTTTGGTATATTTGGTGCTTTTCTGTGACCGTTGCTCCCCCACACACACACAGGAGTCATAAAAATGCAAGCATTTCCTAAAAGCTTGTCATAAAGGCCCCTATTAGAGCCAATAGCAAACTGTCCCCTCCTAAGATCTCTGGAGGGAGCCAGAAAAGTTGTAATAAGCACCAGAAAATGCCAGGAAGCTCAAGGCTTCTTCTGAAGGGTGTGGCAGGACTGCAAAGCAAACTTCTCCCAGGCCACTTGCAGCATCATTACATTCTCTCCCCAAGACCCACTGCTCCCTCCTCCACCTCACAGCACCCCACTCCAGCTCCTTCAGCAGCCTTTCAGCAATGAACTGATGTGTCCCTGCTGAATATGACAACAATGACAGCTGTGACATCCCAGCACACCTGCTGCAGGGCTGCAGCTGGACACAGCCAACCCTGACAGCACTAGCTCAGAGCCACCCCAAAGGCCATCAGTGCCAAAGGAAGCAAGGACCAGAAGATGTTTTGGAGCTATGCCCATAAGGGATCACTGATATCTCTCATCAGAGCCCATGGGATTGTGGGTGTTGAACATCTGGCCCAATGAGCTATTGGAAGCCAACACCGCTTCATTGAGTTTGTATCCAGAAAATGAATTGTCCCAAGCTTGAAAACAGGTATGCAGGCTGCCTGACAAGCTCAGAGGACTTTTCATCTTGTTGAGGTTTGGCCCCTTCTCCATCTGAAGCAAGGTAGGGGCATTTGGCTGTTTAAAGCACAGTTTCCCAAGACCGCTCTTTCTGGTATTTCAGTGGATGTTCTGGATGGCCTGGGAATCTTACATGGACAAAGGAACGAAATATATGGGAAGGAAAGAAAGAGGAAGGAAAGTGTGTTCCCAGAAAGCAGGACTTTGTCATAAATATGCACTCCAGATTAGAACGCCTCTTACTTGCAGAGCTCCTTGGCATTTCTATTTCAAAACCTGTCCTCTGATAAATGAGCTTAAAGCATCCCTCAAAGAACTTGTTGTGGATGAGAGCCAGTGCCATTGTTTGATTTCAACTCAGTGCTAAGGGCACAGAGAAGTCAAAATCTGAAGATACACGCCCAGAGAACACCCTGGAGGGAGGGGATAGGGACAGACAATACACAGGGATTGGCAGCCTTCCGTTCACACCCAACGGTGTCACTTGTCTTGGGAATCAATCTGCCGCCTGCATAGCTTTCTCAAAGCATTTTTCATGTCCTCATTCCTAAAGGTATAGATAATGGGGTTCATCAGAGGGGTAATGGCCGTGAAGAAAACTGACACGACTTTGTCTGCAGCTAAACTCTTGGCTGGCCTGAGATAGATGAAAATGCAGTGTCCCAGGAAAAGTGTCACCACTGTCAGGTGAGCAGCACAGGTAGATAATGCCTTGTGCTGCCCTTCCGAGAGATGCTTCCTTAGTGAAACCAAGATGACCACATAGGAAGTCACCAGCACCAGGAAGCAGACCACAGAGATGAGGCCTGAGGTGGCAACAAGGAGCATTTCTAAGACATGGATGTTTGTGCAGGCCAACTTAATGATCAAGGGGACATTGCAAAAGAAGTTGTCAATGGCACTGGGACCACAGTATGGGAGATTGAGGGTCAGGGCAGTGAGGGACACAGAATGCATCAGTCCTCTCATCCACATGACTGTGGCCAGCTGGAGGCACATCTTCCAGCTCATGATGGTGCCATAATGCATGGGGTTGCAGATGGCTAGGTAGCAATCATAGGCCATGATGGTAAGGAGAAAGATCTCTGTGCAGGCAAAGAGGTGGAGGAAGAACATCTGTGCCTCACACCCCTCAGAGGAGATGCTCTTCTTGTCCACCAGGAAGTCAGCCAGCATCTTGGGCATCACCACTGAGGAGTGGCAGACGTCAATGAGAGAGAGGTTGCTGAGGAAGAAGTACATGGGACTGTGCAGATGCTGGTCATGTGCAATCGTGAAGATGATGAGAATGTTGCCCAAAATAATCAGCACGTAGACGACCACGAAGAAGGTGAAGAGGGCCAGCTCTACAGCATGGTTGGTGGTGAGGCCCGAGAGGAAGAACTCACTCACTCTAGTGTGATTCTGCCACACCATGTTTACTGCTGCATTGCACCTAGGAGAAAGGACATGGTGAAAGGAGAATTAAATTTATGGTATGAGAGGACAGAAAATGATGACAATCATACAGACTTGAGCTATATGGAGGAAGAAAGACAGAACAGCCTAACAGTTTCACCCAAAAGGTGATGCCTAATATTAGCAGAAGTATTCAAGTTTGAAGGACAAGCGAGTACTGGAACAGGTTTCCAAAGGAGACTGTGGGATTTCTTCAGTTTCCAGACAATGCAATGCAAGCTGACTTACTTCTCTGACTTACTCAGGAGCTATCAGGTTGCAGGAAGATTTGCCTTCTGGCAGAATGTACCTCAGGATCCATCTTTCCTGACTCCAGGTGTCTAGTTTAAACTACCTGTCTGCAATTGTCAGACATAAAACGGATGAATCTGTGCCTGCAGTTATTCCTCTTCCTTCACTGTAGAGGAAACCAAATGATTAGTGGAAGACTTCTGTGTTGGGCATTGCAGTTTAGTGAGACGACATCTGAATAGACTTCAGGGAAGTCACTGCTAACTTCTTCATAGATCTCATAGACTAGGAATTTAGGCTTTCACTAAAAGATCATTTTTAAGACCTTAGATACTTGTTGCTGCTGTTTGCTGAGTCTTGCCTGGTTTTCCAACCTCCTCCCAAAAGTAAGAATACCCAGCACAGTCTCCAAATGTGGTATGACACCACCTTTTCCTGCTAGGTAGCTGTCTGCAAATTCATTTGAGTGTGGCATTCACTTCCCCAGCTGCAACCTTGCTTGGGGAGAACAGATTCACCTGCTTTTCAGTCAGGAGCCAGTCAGAAACCTCAGCTGCTTGATAGCTGATGTATTTATGAGGGATCAAGCAATGCAACACCTGCAGTCACAACTTCAGTGACCTTGAATATCTCTGCCCATTCCATATTCCAGTGTTCCTGTGATTGTATTTTCATTTTGAAATTAAAATCTAAAAATTTTGGCAAACTAATTAAAAGTACACATACACAAACACAAAATCTTGTCTTTGGAATAGGAGTGAGACGAGAGGACATCGAATAGGAACCCTGTCCAACAAAGGAGAAAGCTTGTTTACAGCGCATGGTTCAAGGCAGTCATACAACAGAAATAATGATGTGGGAAATGGCAGGACTTCTCAAAGTTCCCCACTTTGCTAAAATGAAGCCATCTCTGAGTATGAACCCAGGGTTCTTGTATTTGGAAATCAATGTCACTGTGGTTTCCTTGCTGCTGATACGCTGAGCTTCTGAGAACAGGGCTAACCAAGCACCTGAACGATAGCTACATTTCTAACAGCATGTGGACGCTCCAGAAATGGCTGAATACCCCCAAAGTGGTCTGCAGCTGTTACAAGTGGAGCCACAAGCCTGTAAAATGTACATTTACATTAGTATTTTCGCCTGTTACAGCTCCCCCAACTAACATTTTCATAGGGCTCTAAAGTTGCCAAGGACCTGCACAGAGGCTCCTGTCTTCATTTGGAGTCTGCTGAGAGACAGATACTGATGTCTCCAAAGACACCTGCTAGAATCAGATGCCTGATTTCCTCCTGTACTGAAGGTCTTGCAAAAAGGACTGAAAAGCAACCAAACAGAAGTGTTGTTCTTCTTCCAGTCAATGTCTCAGCCCCTTCTCCCTGCAACAAACCCAAAAGCAAACAGAGTAGGGAGGAAAAACCGAGCTTACTTATGTAGTTTCCAGTGGTGTCTGGAAAGAGAATGATTGTGAGTTGTATTCCAGTGTCTTTTCTCCATAAAAGAAAAAGCAATTTTTGGTCTAAAAAATGGAGATGGATAAACAAATTTCTTCCTTTTGATCGGCATCCGTAAATTCCTCTAGCCAAAGGAGCTGATAATTGCTGCAACTGAACAGGCAGGGTTTGCTTTGGTTTGGATTGATTTTTTTTTTTTTTTTTTGAGGGGGGGTGTCCCTCTAATATGCCCAAGTTATCTTGAGCAGATGGTCCCCTCATACTGGAAGATCGTCCTGATATTTAACTAGTTCAGGCCTTTAATTAAAAATAATAATAAAATAAAATAAAATAAAATAAATCTTGATTGGTTACTTCATGAACAATGCAAAAATCAAAATAGAAACTGAACTTCTTGCCTACTTCCAAAGCTTTCCTGCCCCCAAATCAGAAGTTGAAGCTCAACACTGACAGGATAAACAGGGATGCAGAGGTAACTTACACCTTCAACCCTTCCTCGTAATGGCTAGTTCTGGAGAGCAAGAGCATGTGGTACTCAGTTACTCTGAACACCAAATACAGAACCTTTTGTGCCGTGATGAAGTCACAGAGAACTGATAGAGCTTGGGCTGTGTGCTTGTCTGAAAGACAGATTTGGGACTCAAGAAATGTTAAATGCATGCCTTACTAGAGAGTCACAAAGGGATTTGTTAAATCATCCTAGGTTGTTGACAGTATAAGCTTTGGAAGAGATTTAATAAGTCCCTTGGGAGTAGAGCTGTGGGTCCAGTTAGTCACCCAGAAAACCTGTGTGGCTATAGTAGCTCACACAACTGTTCAAAGTCCATTTCAATGGCCTCTGGAGACAAAGAACAAATGTTCACCCATGCCACATAACTCGCTTTGCCTTCTTAAAGGTGTTCTTGGTGAACTAACACCAAGTTTACACACTGGGACAGCAAAATACAGCCCATGAGCTCTGCCCAAATGACTTGGACTTAGGAAAGGGATCACAAACTCAGTGTGGAAGAAGGCCTCTGAATAAGAGCTGCCATGCTGCAAATCTGCACACTGCAACGAGTGCATACTGAGTGACCAAAAGCACCGATGGAGAACTGACAAAGGATTGCAGCTTCAGGCATTCATCTTAAGGGATTTTCCTTAAAAAGAGAGAAATATTAATAAACAATATGCCTAAGGAATGGCATACAAGTATGGGCAGGATTATTTTCTCTGGTTCTTCATTTACATCTTTAGCTACTCTGTCAGTAAGAACTATGGATGTTTAGAACAGCTTTAGAACAGTGTGGGGAAAAAAAGTGGAAATCAAGCAAAGGAATTAACCAAGCCTCAGCTTCCTAAAATCTTATCTCAAAATGAAAACTTGCACTTTGCTTTGAATACACTTCCAAAAAAAAAAAAAAAAAAGGGTAGAAAGTGATGTCTTTTTTATGGTAACTTAATCTTGGAAGAAACCCCTTTATTTTATGTTTCTCGGTGAGGCAAGAGAGTTCAAACTCAGTCTGATAAGCATGGCCTAAAAGTTACAAAGTGAGGTACCAGGACTATCTGCACAGAAAGAGGTTAGAAGCTGATTTGTCACAATCAAATTCAACTATTGCTGATAAAGCTGAAAAAAACCAGCAGCTGACCCTGGAAAGTGCAGCTGCTTTTGCTCTAGCTTTTATTTCTCCTCTGTGGCTACTTTTCTCCCAATTAGCTTGCGGAGTGCCCACCTCATGTACTCACTTCCCAGGATGCAGATTATGGGATTTAGCAGGAGGTGATGGCTGTGTTAAGAAGACTGATATCACAGTGTCCTCAGCGAAGCTGGTGCAAGGGCAGGAGTAAATGAAGATGCAGTGTCCCAGGAAGAGCATTACAACCATGAGCCCGATGGCAGAAGCACTGAGGGCCTTGTGCACACCTTTGCACAGATGTTTCTGTAGCAAGACTAGGAGGATGCCATAAGAGGCCAGTGGGACCATGAAGCAAGCCTAGATGAGCCCAGAGCTGGAGATTTTCAGCATCTCAATAATGTAGGCATTCGTGCAAGCCGCCTTGATCACTGGCAGCACATCACAGACCAAGCTGTCAAATTCTGTGAAGTAGGGCAGTTTGATCATAATTCCAGTCAGGCCACAGGGGATCCCTGTCCCCACGCACACAGCCCCAGCCAGCTGTAGGCGTACTCTCGCATGAGTGTGAGATGCTAGTGCATGGGGTTGCAGATGGCCCTGCAGCAGTCATAGGCTGTTGCAATGAGGAGGCAGATCTCTGTACAGACAGAGATGAAGGAAGAACATCTGGGACACACATCCTTCCAAAGAGATGATCTTCTCTGCACAGAAGAGGTCACCCAACATTTCAGGCTCTGTAACAGATGAATGGTGGATCTGGAGGAAAAAAGGGTTGCTGAGGAAGAGGCATGTGGCTATGAGAAAGTATCAGTCGTGATCAACGGACAGCAATATAAGGAGGTTGCCAGGCAGAGTCATGAGGTGGAGGGGCAGAAACACCACAGAGAGGGTCATTTGTGCCTCTAAGCTGGAGGGCAGTCCCCAAAGGATGAACTCTCTCACTGTGGTCTGCTTCAGTGTCATTTCTGCCATGCTTTTGGTCATGACAGAGGGAAGGAAATTTTTCACAGAAACATCTTTTCTTTTTTCTTTCTTTTTTTTTTTTTCTTTTTTCAGGGGATGGGGTGAGGGTGTTAGTACTTGAGATCTGTTTTGATCCTCCCATATTGCTACAGAAATTAGAAAATAAAGGGATGGAGAGACCTACTGAGTGGGATTTATGCCTCACAATTTATACCTCACTATAGACTCACTAACTGTGAAAAGACACTAAGATCATTAGCTGAAGTAACCAGCACATTTATATTGGCTCTTAAAGCCCAGCCTTTTTACTTTCCTTTACCCTGCACATGCTGAGTCCTTCTTGGAACCCTGCTACATTTTTGGTCCTAGAGCTGTCTTGTGTTAGTGAACTCCATAACTCTATAGCAAAGGCTATTAATTCGGGAGCAAGGTTTAGTTGTCAGTGTTGTTTTGTAGCCTACTACATAAGAAACCTTACTCTTTTCCACATAAAAGCCCGAAGTTATAAAATAAAGAGTTACATTTCTTATAGTAAGCTTTCCTTTTTGATAGGACATACCTGCTAGTAAGAGTTAAGGAAATCAATCTAGTTATTTTCATTTATTTATTCATTCATTTCTTTATTTATTTATTTACCAAGAAAAAAGTATAGGAATAGGTTGATCAAAGCCTCTAATTGCCTTCAGGGAGACCAGGAGCCTTTTTGATGTAGCAAAGGTATTTACCTGGTCAGTGAGGCAGCAGTGGTTACAGAGTATTTTCAATAGAATAATTGTCAGCTGCAGTAGTTTACAAAAGGCAGCGATGGATAATCCATCACTGAGAAATGGCACAAGAAAATTATTATTATTATTGTTATTAATAATAATAAAGAAACCCAAATGACAGGACTGAATATTCTTCTTGAAAAACCTGCTTGATTTGCAATACAAGTTGAATTCAGCCCTGTGTTCACTAGAAGATCAAAGTCGGTGATACATTTATTATGAAACCAGCTAAGAATCAGTATTCTATTAATAAAGTGGGATATTTGCAATCTTGTTGGTGGTGTTAGGCTGAATTACTTTGGGCTGACAGGAGGAATAGTAAAATTGAAAAAATACACTGCATCAGTTTTCCTTTATAAAAATACCTGTGAAAACAGCACCCAAAGAATATTTGAAATTCTCTCTACAAATGCATCTAGCTACATATGAGACTTCTCTGGGAAGAGCATGAAAAATAATTCAGTACTCCTACTAATTCCGCCCTGCTTTGGAGTTCTGGAGTCTCTTCTGTTTGTTACTTTTTATGCAGTGAGCAATTGTTGACCTGGATTAAGAGACTGTCAATACAGAGCCTTCAGGCCAGACTGTAGCAATGCAAACTCCAGATGTTGTGTAAATGGTGTTACGAGTAGTGAATTCAGCCAGATATTCTTCTCCCAAGTAATAAAGCCAGACTTCCCCCCATAGAGAAGCATAAGAAAAATCTTGGCTCTCTTTCTTTTAGAGTTGCAGTCCTGTGTTCCTTTCCAAATGCATAAGTTCTTGTTTCAGCCTAAGTGCAATCACTCAGAACAATTCCTCTCGACTCTCGCAAACTGGGGCTGTTAAACTGAAGCACAGAGACCATTACTGAGATATTCAAGTTCTTACAGACACAGGCACACATCCTGTGACAGTCCCTCCAACACCTGAGTGACTGCTTGGGAGAGTTACTAAAGTCACGGGCTCTTTTCTAAGAAGATGTCAGAAAGCAGCAAGTGGGGCTGCTCCACAAGCAAAGGTGAACTGGGAGCGCAGGGTGGCCATAGCATGGGCAGCACCTGCACCAAGAGGGCACAGACCCACAGCACCCAAGCAGGTCTCGGCTGGGGATAGCACTGGGTTCTGTCAGCAGTCCAAGAATCATCAGACCAGGCAAGGTGATGAGTCAGGTCCAAGCTCAGCACAGGAAGCTGTGGGAGAGGACCTTGAATTTCAGTACATGCAAGAGCATATTGCCTGTGGTTGGAGATTTGCGCACAAGTGGAAACATTATCACTCAGCAATGGCCAAAAGAGCCACAGTGAGAATGACAGCCAGCCAGAAACAGAGTAGCTGCAGCTGGAGACGTCCCACCTGTGACAAAGGAACAAATGCTCCAGAATGACTCACTGATAATAAAACCTCCAGCTGCAAAATCTGTGTGGGAGAGGATTGGAAGGTAGTTGACTGTTGCTCAGCACTCCTGGTTGACTTCCAAACTGCAGCAAGACATTGTGGTGGAGCTTCCACACTCATGCCAGAAAGCTGCAATGTGGGAATACTCTCAGGTCATATGCTTTTAGTACATAGACAGTAGGAACAGGCTGATCAGTACCGTCAAACTACTGTTGCGTGTTGAATGTATAAATGTTTGTAGCTTCGCAGTTACTGCCATATATTGAGTGTATCTTATAAAGAGCTTATATTGTGGTAGTCATTCAAGTTACATAGCAGCAATTTTTTAATAATTAAACTGTAGATGTGTAATTTACAAGTTTAGGAGTGTGTGTATTGCTTCCCATATCCTGAGACTGAACCACAGCTCAGCTGGTCTGGGCCATTTGCTCAAGCTGCATTATCACATTAATTGCTGTAGTCAGAACGATGAAGACTTAGCAGCAGATACACTGATTGAATAGGCTTTACCTATGGAATGATTAGAAAAGGCCACTCACTTTTCCTGACCCTAGATGGCATGAGACCTGAGCAGCTGCTAACTGGCAGAAACTGAACGAAATTCAAAAGCAAGCAGAGACCTCTGAGGATTGTTAATAGCTCCGGGGTGAGGAGCAGGGGGTGCCAGTTCTTCGCCATGATATTGTTAAGCCTCTTGTAATCTATACAGGGCTGTGGTCTTCCTCCCCTCCTCCTGCATGAGGAGCCAGGATGAGTGGTAGATAAACCACTGTGCCAGATTATCCTTGAGGAATTCTTTGAGGGCTGCTAATTCAGGGTGGCAAGGCATCTCCTTTCTTGGGATCAGGTCAACGTGGTAGTCATATGTGTCATAGGTCATATGGTAGCATTTCTTCTCCTTTCTTCTCAAAGACATCTGTAAAGTCACTCATAGTGTTTTGGAGGGTGGAGGGCAGAGACTGAGGCAGAGGCAGAGTTACAGTCCTGTGGCCTGGGTGATTCAGGGCGGCAGGCTGTGGGGCTTGGCAGAGCTCTGGTGGTGCAGAGATCTTGGTTCTGAGGCTGTGTGTGGTGAGAACAGAGCCATGGTCTGTAGGTGTCATACTTGGCCCAGTTAGCGTGCAATTATGCTCCTTGTTTTTTGTCTTCCAGGGGAGTGTTGCAGGGCTCTTGGCATCAGTCAAGTCCATGGCAGCCAGGCAGCCAGGAAACTGCTCATAGAATGCAGAGCCAGGGATGTGGGAAACTCTGGACCAACTCACATAGGTGCTGTGGTGGGAGACACGGTCATAACATAATCCTATATGTCACACTATGAAGGTTCAACAGTAACAACTGAGACAGTAGCATAATAAAAAATATGTTTACTTCCTCACACAACCTCTTGGATTAGTTACATCCATTAAAATAATGCGATTACTAATTTAGAAAGGATAACGCCAAACCATCAGTTACTGTGCCATTAATTGGAAACACTGCTTATCCCAACTTGAAAGCTAGCTTATTCAGTCTCCTAGTGAGAGGACTCTCAACCTCCAGGAGTTACCTTAACCCAGTGTCCCAAGAAAAGGGGAGGGGGGGGGACACTCACGGTGCAGCTGGAGAGGATGATCAGGTCACGTTCCCATCCCCTGCTCAAACTCTCTTAGCTTCCAAGTCTCTTTTTACATGGCTGGGGCTCTGGGCAAACACTGCTTTTGCTGACTTTTAGCAAGTTCCACAATCACTGGACTGTTTGTTTTTCTGCTTGGAAAGACCCAGCTAGCGAGGCAAGACCACAATACCTCCATATCGTTTCTTCCCTCCCTGGGGGTCCCTGCAGTTTTGATTCCCCAGACTTATCAGGTGGCACACTTCTTTAGTCCTGTCTATTATTCTATTCCGCAGCCTTGCACATATCACTCCTTGCACATATCAGTTGACAAACTTATTCAGTCCTGTTAACTCTTTGCTTGCTCATCACTACAGCAGGAGAAAGCCTCACAGTCACAGCCCCTGGTATACTCACGGGTGATTCAAACCCCCCTCCCTGATATCTGCTGGAAGGGCAGCACAGCTGGGCACAAGGAACTGAGCAGATTTCTGGAATTCACAGAAGATAATTTCTTGGTGAAGGTGAGTGATGACCTGACTAGGAGAGATGCTTTGTTGGACCTGATACACTGGAGGGCATGGCTGCTATTCAGAGGGCCTTGACAGGCTGGAGAAATGGGCTAACAGGAACCTCCTGAAATGAAGGAAAAGCAAATACTATGGCTCAAAGCTGGGTGGAATAACACCATGCAACAGTGCAGGCTGTGTCCAACTATCTAGCAAGCAGGTCTGCAGAGAAAGATCTGGGGATTCTGAAAAACAAGAGCTTGAAAACAAGTCTGCAGTGTGTCACTGCAGCAAAAGAAGGCCAACCACACCTTGGGTGTATTAGTAAGAGTGCAGCCAGCAGGCCCAGAGGGAAGTGATCCTTACCCTCTCTTTAGTACTTGTGAGGATACCTCTAGAGCATTGTGTCCAGTTTTGGACTCCCCAGTACATGAAGGACATTGACATACTGGAGCAAGTCCAGTGGAGGCTCTCAAGATGCTCAGGGGACTTGAGCACATGATGTACAAGGAGATGGTGAGGAAACTGGGCTTGGTCAGCCTTAGGAGGAGAAGGCTAATGCGACACCTTTTTTCCTCTCTACAACTACCTGATCAGCAGATACAGAGAAGACAAAGCCAGGCTCCTCTCAGATGTGCACAGTGATAGTACAAGAGGTAAGGGACACAAGTTGGAACATGGGAAATTCTTATTAGATATATGTTTTTATTTAATTTGTTATAATTGTTATTATTATTTACAATGAGGGTGGTCAAGTACTGGAAGAAGTTCCCCAGAAAGGTCATGGAACCTCCATCCTCGGAGGTGTTCAAGACTTAACCAGACAAATCCCTAACAATTTCATCTTCTTAGACCTGCTTTGAGGAGGGGTTTAGACTAGATGACTTCTGGGGGTCTCTTCCAATTATTCTATGATTCCAAGATTGCAAATGCTTTGAATCAATAACATCCTCTTCTACTATTTTGTGTGTAGAACACCAAAGTGTTAACACTGCTGTAATGTAAATTACATGGTAGCTAAATGCTCAAAAAGAAGAAGGTATTTATTTTCTCCAGTAGTAGATGGGAGATTCATCCACCCAAAATCAGATTTCTAACGTATAGATATCTATACCAAAACTTGCATTGCCTTTGTGCAGGTAATGGATAGAATTGGTCATATCTCAGGTGTGATTCATCTCCTGAGGTAGCGGTGGGCTTTACAACCAGGTTCACCTATCTGCATTTATGTGTCTACAGGATATGTGTGCACATGTGAGCTATCCCTCCAAAGCTCCTGTTACAGTACATGCAGTACAATTTATTTGTCCACACATAGGAATCTTTTACCATCAGGGAGGCCCCCAGGTTTTCTGTCTGACCTCCACTTTCTGCTCCACAAGCCAAGGGTCTGCCTTGTGTTGTACTTACCAGCACCTGGAGATAGTGTATGGCATCTCAGGTGTCACAAGAAAAGTGTGTCTAGGCAGGCGGCAAGTCCTCTTTCATTTGTAAAATGAACCTGAAACAACAACACCAGCTGTGGATGTCCGTACTGGAGATGTCTGAAGGTAAGGGAGATGGATCCTTTAGGAGTCAGTCTCCTGACTCCTGCTGGAGTGAGGGTCTGCTCTTCTGAACCTAAATCATAAAAACCCTTCCTGCAGTAAGTGCAAAAGGAGAAACACCTTGAGGACAATTCACACTCTTCCATCACCCCCATCAAATACCTCTTTTAAAATGAGTCCTCTTTAGTTTTGTTCTTCACTGAATGAAACACACTACAGTGTGTTTCAAACACAGAATACATGTAGAATTACTCCCATTAATGCTTTTTACCTGACTTTTAATCTGTTATTCATTTTTCTAGGTGCAATTCGTGACAAAAAAATGAATGAGGACATTAAAACCAGGTCAGGAAAATCATCCTACTGGCATTTGGAAACCTTTACAAATGTCAATACTGCTCTTTCTAGTCTTCCTCATGATTTACATTGTGACCATGTCTGAGAACATCCTCATCATTGTGCTGTTTGTGGCTGATTTGCACTTTCATAACCCATGTACTTCCACTTGGGAAATCTGCCAATGTTCCACTGTCATGCCCAAGACGCTGGCCAGTTTCCTGAGCGGAGAAGAAAAAAATCAATGTTTTTGACTCAGAATTATATTTTTTAGTTTTCTACCGGGTGCAAAATCTTATTGCCTCTTGCCAAGGTCTTTGTGATTCGGATTAGCAAATAGGCAAAGGATTTTATTATGAAGCTTGCATGAGTGAACAACGCTGCTTCAACTAGTAACTGTGTCTTGGCCATGTGTTTCTTTAGATATTGACATAATGGTATCTGATTGACATAATGGTATCTCCAATGCACAAGTCAACTTTCTGTGCCCCACCCCCTTACAAAATTGTAATTTTGTTGCGGGATGTTATAAAGATGCTGCCTCCAGCGGGCTCCGGGACCCAAGGATTCCTGTCTGGGCACTGGAGCCCAACCTGGTGCACCGAGGGGAGGCCTCTCCAGCCCAAGCACAGCTGCTGCTCTCCTCTTTGCAAATTCAACCAGTAGTGACGCTGACTGTGTATCCCAGACACACAGACACAGACACAGACACACACACAGACACACACACACACACAGAGCAGATTAAGGGAAAATACAAGCACTCTGTCCCCCTCCCCCCGCAGCTATTGCCAAGGTACACGGGCACTACGACCTGTGATCCCCACTCCAGCTGCTGACACTGAGACCCTCACTCCACTCACCCTGGCCACCCTCAGTAGCTGATATTTGAATACACTGGCCCAACAACCCATGGTCCTGCTCCGGTGACTGATGCTAGGACCCTCTCTTGCCACAGTTACTGGCACCACAGACACAAGAGCCACTATCACCTGAGGTCTGACTCCAGTTTCTGGGCCCAATCCACTCACTCTTGTCTCTCCACCTAGATCTTACAGCACTCACAAATGGGATATGAAGACTCGAGCTGCAAGAAAAAACTTGAGTCCTGGTTAAGGTGGATTGGAAAGGCACCATTAAAACTACTGCAGAAAGTCAATATCTTGAAGGGTTAAACAATCACAAAGTCAATCTATCTCATGGACCATGGTGTACCTCCACAGGCTTGACCTGCGTATTCAGTCAGCAGCTAAAGGCTTGTTACATCTTCTTGCCTGTACCTGTCATTCCACGTTCTACCCAAATACTAAAGACAGTGGCTTGGGGATCACTCGGCTGGTTTGATCCCAGATGTGCAGGCTGGTAGGCTGCATAGAATTACCCACTCCCAATATAGCATTATTTGAGCTGTAGAGCTAAAGGAAGGTATTGATAAAGATTCTAAGAGACTGTGGGGGGCAGCTGAGTGTAGCAAACATGGGAGACCATCAGTTTTGGATAAAACAGTGATCAAAGTGATTCCAGTCACATGTGAAGAGGGCAAGATGGTCTTAGAATGTGAGATCCCTCTCCAAAAGTTATCTTTCCAAGTCTACAGAATTGGAGGAAGGAGGAATTTGTGAAATGGACCAAGCTACATTGTCAAGGTTGTGGTATTTCAAGCTTTGGAAATGACACTCTCAGTAATGCTGGGCAGTAAAGTTATAGAGGCATTCCCCATAGGAAGCTTGTAACTGTGTTGCAACTCTGAGCCAGTGTTAATGCTACCAGGGAATTCCTGGCTAGAGGAAGAGGGGAGACCCTAAAAGAGATCAGCAGGCATTGTTTGGTGGAGAGCAAAACCTGCTCCCATATTGTTGCCGTGCTGTACAGAACGTCCATATTAAGAGACACAATGTATTATGTGAGTTATTGGCAAATGAAGTTGCCTACGCAAAGGTGTCTAGTACCATCTCAGAGGCCCTAGGATATCTGACATCCATACAGGGCTGGTAGATCTGGTATAGCGCCTATGGGAGACCTATGCCTTTCTGGAGCAGCAGAGAAACACCAGCTGAGATACCTAGAGTATTTCAAGTGGCATGACATGCATGTCTGTATGTGGCCAACTGAATCCCATGGAAAGAAATGAATCCCTCCCTGTCTATCGGCTTTAGGATAAGATGAATCATGCGTCAGCTTGTCCTGACAGCTCTGACTGGGGGTTGGATTCAGCTGCCGAAAAGAAAAAGAAAAGAAAAAGAAAAATCAAGTGACTTTGCAGGTAAATCACTCGAATAAAGGTGTTTTTATTGAAGTATCACTCTCTGGAGCTTCTTCTCTTTTCCAGCTAGATGAATGGGAATGGCTATTCCACCAACATATGTTCATCTTTCAGCACTGCTAATGCCCAAGATAGGAGAGATGAGACCATATCCAGTATGTAGGGTATTTCTGAAGGGACTCAGGCCATTGACAGGGAAAAGCAGATTTCTGCACAACACATTCTTGAGCCAAAAGCTCCTCTCATTGCATTGTCCATTGCCTACTACCCCACACAAGCTGCAAGGCAGAACATTTTCTGTGCTAGAAATTCTCTGGAGAAAAGTCTTCTCTTTAGAACACGCTTCACCTCCACGTTCCTCAGGGTGTAGATCAAAGGGTTGAGGACTGGCGTGACAACATTATACATAATGGTGGATATCATTGTCCAGCGGGGTGAATTCCCTAAGGAAGGTGGCACATAATTAAAAATAACAGGGACATAGAATAAGGCCACTACTGTGAGATGGGAGATGCAAGTGGAGAAGGCTTTCCTCCTTCCCTCCTTGGACTGGACTTTTAGTCGGAGGAAGGAAAAAATGTATAGGTAAGAAAAGAGTATGAAGACAAAGGGGCCTGTCGCATTAGTCCCTGTGACGATGTTGAGAAGGGTCAGGTTGAGCTGGCTGCTACTGCAGGCCAATCTCACCACGGGCTTGATGTCACAGAAGTAGTGTTGGATGTGGTTGGGGCCACAGAAATGGAGCCGGGAGGTCATGACTGTGTGCATCAGAGCATGAAGGAAGCCAGTAGTCCAAGTGGCTATAGCCAGCTGCAGGCAGGCCCGTGGGCTCATGATCAGGGTGTAGCGCAGGGGGTTGCAGATGGCCACAAAGCGGTCATAGGCCATGACAGCCAGAAGCAAAGCTTCGCTGCTTCCCACCAAGTAGGAGAAGTGGAGCTGGCTTAGGCAGCCAGTGTAAGAAATGCCGTGGTGCCCCGAGAGGAACCCATCCAGCACCTTGGGCACGGTAACTGTGGAGAAGAAAATATCCAGGCAGGAGAGGTTACAGAGGAAAAAGTACATGGGGGTGTGTAGCCGGGGTTCACATGCCACTACAATCATGATTGCCATATTCCCCAGCAGGGTAGACAGGTACAGCAGCAAGAACAGCATGAACAGGAATTTCTGTAGCCCTGGAAGGCTGGTCAGGCCAAGGAGGATGAACTTCCTCACCTCTGTCTGGTTATCCATCCCTGCAGGGAAAGAGAGAATAACTTAGCAGCAACTTCCTATCTTTCTGTCCTGAGCTGCTGCATCCATTTCCCAGAGTCCTCTTCCATAAGATGCATTATCAGCTGATGCTGCCTCATGAATGGAAGAGATCAGATACTGAGTCTGGAAAGGGACATGAAAGAATTCCTTGATTTCCCACACCAGCTGTTTCAACAAATACTGGAACTGTTGTAACCTATGTGGTCAATACTGATGCTGGAACTGCCACCTGTGTACCAGCTCACTGAAAGGAACGGCGTGTTTGAGAATAGCGAGAAAAGAAAATTATGAGGAAGAAAGACAGGCAGGCAGGAAGGAAGGAAGGGAGGAAGGGAGGAAGGAAGGTTGGTTACCTAATGTTTACATGAAGATTGCTCTGAAATCCTGCAGGTTTTCCTTTTTTAAATCAAAGAAGGGTCCTCTAATATGGTTTCTTCATTCCAATTTCTAGCTGAATTAACTGTATCTCTCCCAAAGCTGAAAGAACTATAGTAGTATAGTGGCTCACATATAATACACTGCTTTCAAAGAGGATTAATTCTGAAGAGCTGTTCAGTGGAGTCAGAAAACCTTTATAGAGTACTCTCTGCCACTGAAACAATCACATTTATTTCCAGCAAAGGAAAAATTCTGTCTCTCTGATAACTCCTCTTGGGATCAAGCCTCTGAATCTTATGGGACTTCAGTTCAGAAAACATCAAGGCATAGCACCTCAGGGACACAGAAATCTAATGATGCTGTGGGGAGTTGAACTGATCACTGATAAAATAACAGTTAGTTTTCCTCTTCTTCTAGCCACATCCTGTTAATATTGGTAATGATTATTTGTACAGCAAGCTCTCATAAGCATGAGGAAGGTGTAGAATCAAAAAAAATTTTTTTGAAATATGCAAGATTACAACACCTACTTCTCAGAAAGACTAGCAGTTTTAAAGGGAAAATTTCCAACAAGTTTGTTACATCTTTTTGAAATTCCCAGGTATAATAGGTTGAAGAGATATCATGGCTTCATTGGACCTGATACAACTACACAGTTGACCTCTGTCTCTGACTTAACATCTTTTGCCCCCTTTATAGACCTTATTTTATTTATTTATTTATTTATGTATTTTTAACTTCTAAAGATGGAGATAACAAACTATGATGATTTTTTTTTTTAAGACCTCAAATACCTAAAATAGCACCAGATAATGCAATGGTAGACACACACATTCAGGGAGCGTTTTCAGAATATGTATGCTTCAGAGATGAAGCTGATATAAGATCTCATACCCATGACTCAGTCCATTACCTGAACACTTGTACTGGAGCCTTTGTTCTCAGTGCTGTTCTGTGCACAGGGTTGCTAAGATGATTAAGGCTACAAAAAGGCTTTAGGATTACTCTGGTGATATCTAAGCATTTCTCTGTAGTTTCTCTTTCAAAACTTTAGCATACAACCTCTGATAACATACATGAGACCATTTATGTGTGAATATTTTAGTTATATACAGGCGCTTGTTGCTAGTCTGTGGTACGAATGGATATGATACGCTTGAAGACAAACAGGAATTTATTAGAATCATTCAGAAACTCATATCAGCTCTAGAAGCAGGAATGCAGTGTTGTTTCAGAGGTCCTAGCACCTGAGTATAATTCAGCTTGACAACCATCAATACCCTCAGGATGCCAAAGGTGTTTACAGCCCCTGACTCCTGCTGCACATAAGTGTCTGTAAGCGAGCATCTTCACGTGGTGAAGTTTTTCCATTCTCACAATGGCACAGTGCAACAAAACCTCAGTGCCTGGAATACCATCCTGCCAGTCACCTGTGAATGCTCCCATGGACATCTTGATTTTCTGAGTCATCTGTGCTGTTACATTAATATGGGCATCCATATGCACTGAGATTGCATTAAGGCTTCCTGGATATCACAATGTGACCGCAAGGCAGGCAAGAGAGGGTCGGATACTGGTGGAAAGAGACACTCAAGGTTCATAAGGGGTTAAACAGGATAGGTTTAATAAAGGACTTACACTACAAGCTGCATGGGGAGCCCTGGGAACTGCGAGGAGGGGTTGCCAATGGGAGGCTGCTGGAGGCATGGGTCGGACGCAGGAGTCAGACGTCCAGGCGGAACTTGACTCATTGTTCATAAAGGCCCCTTAAATCTACTGGAACTATTTCCTTAGCTCAGCCGTGCTAACCTTGAGTAGCTCCTGCCCGGGAAGCAGCTAGACGTTGTTGACAAAATGGAATATGCATGCCTGGCCCTGATGGGAATTTGGTCAGTGTGTAGTTCCACACGCTGGGCCTGCTGCCACACACTCTGCCAGTCACTGACTCCTCGCCAGATCTTCTGCAGGTATTCTCACTACACACAAG
This sequence comes from Apteryx mantelli, assembly GCF_036417845.1. Classification (NCBI taxonomy): domain Eukaryota; kingdom Metazoa; phylum Chordata; class Aves; order Apterygiformes; family Apterygidae; genus Apteryx; species Apteryx mantelli. Next base: position 2,413,282 of record NW_027118755.1, read on the forward strand.
AATCCTCCCCATGACTTCTGTGCCCTTTCTTGTCCTTAGAGGGGAGAGAGAGAAGAGAAAAGAGAGAGACAGAGTGAGTGATTAAAGGAGTAGCGTCAGGCAGAAAAGTCACTAGTAGGATTTACAGATGAACCATGTCAATGAAGAAGCCGTTGTTGTGTTGTGTAGCAAGAGGTTGGGAAGGAAGCCAAAGTAAGAAGGAAAATTATGAAAGAGAGCAAACATTGGTAAGGAAAACTGAAGCAGTCTGGTTTCTAAGAACAGACAGGGCTGGCCCAGACCTAGGAAGCAGGGAGGTGGTGTGAGAGGAATGAGGGAGGAAGGTTAGCAGAAAGGACCCACACAAAGCAGGACACATGCTGACATGTTTGCTTCAGCCCAAGAAAAAGCCCTACACCTCCTTCTCCACACAGAGCAGTGGCTAGTCGTCCTTCTAGGCTTGTGTATATAAAGACCCAGGTCCAGCTACAGGGACGTCAGTGATGACCTCTATGCCATCAGGTACTGCCTCCCTGTGGATGCCTCCTGGGACTCTAGGGTCTTGCAGCAAAAGGATCCACTACTGCTGTCCTCAAGTTGCAAATCCACACTGTGCTTAGCATCCCAACCATCGTCTCCTTCCAGAGCATGGCTGCATTTACCACTGGCCTCAGCCAAGCCAGCCTTTCCAGGAACTTAGAGCACTTTGCTGAAGCACTCACACGGGAAGATGAAGAACATCAGTGATGGTCTTGGAAACCTCTGAGGATGGACACTTCATAACCTCTCTGAGAAACTTGTTCCAATACCTGACTGTTCTCACGTTGAAAAAGTTTCTCCTTGTATCCATTTGGATCCCCTCTGGTTTCAACTTATGACCACTGTCTATCATCCTCCCACCATGCATCACTGTGGAAAGCCTGGCTCTGTTCTTCTCAAGACTTTCCTGAAAGCGCTGGATGACTGTTATCAGGTCCCCCCACTCAAGCTGCCTGTTCTCCAGGATGAACAAGCCTAGTTGCCTCAGCCTCTGCCCATGGGACAGGTATTGCAGGTCCCTGGCCATCTCAGTGCCCCTCTGCTGAATTTGCTCCAGCTGATCAATGCCTTTCTTGTATCGGGGGTCAAAACTGGGCACAGTATCCTTCATGTGGTCTAACAGGTGTTGAATAAAGGGAAATAATCACTTTCCTTGATCAACTGGCTATGCCCCTCTTCACACAGCCCAGCGTGCTGTTGGCCTTCTTCACTTCCTGTCACACTGCTGGCTCTCGTTAAGCTTGCTGTCCACTAGGATCTCCAGGTCCTTCCTCAAAGAGCTGCTGCTCAGTCAGTAAGTCCCCAGCCTGTGCCGTTGCAAGGGGTGCTGCCTTTCCAGGCACAGGACTCTGTGTTTGTCTTTGCTGCATTTCATAAGGTTCCTGTTGGCCCATTCCTCTAGCCTCTCCTGGTCCTTCAGAATGGCAGCTCTGCCCTTAAGCATATTGACTGGCTGTCCTTGAGAAGAGTGCATTCCATGACCTCCTCCAGATCACTGATAAAGATGTAAAGGAGGACAGGTCCCCAGATAACCCCCTGCAGTACTCCGCTCATTACTGACTTCCAAGTAGAGTACAACCCACTAACCATGACCCTCTGAGTGCCATCATCCAACCAGTTTTTTTTACCAGTTAAGTTGCCCACCTATCCAGACTGTAACGTCCTAACTTGAATACAAGAAGAGACCGTGTTGTGGGAGACAGTGTTGAAAGCCTTGCTAAAGTCAAGGTAGATGACACCTATTGCTCTTCCTGCATCCATAAATCTAAGCATGTCATCATAGAAGGCTGTCAGGTTGGTCAGGCATGATTTATCCTTGGTAAATCCATGCAGATTGTTCCAAACTAACTTGCTTTTCTTAATGTGCCTAGAAATGTGTTCCAAGAGGCCTCATTCCATGATTTTCCCAGGGACTGAAGTTTGAATATTTTTTGTCACAAACTTGTATGAGGGCAGGGCAGGGCATCCCCATTTGCTGGAGGTGAAAAGGAGGATGAGGTGTGTGTGGGTGTGAGGGAAATGGGGAGACAAATGTTGTCCTTGTGTATTGTCGGAGTGGGGGGAACGGGCCCGGAGTAACGATGAGTCTCAATATGAGTATGGTCGTTCTCCCTTTATTAGAGCTTACACAAAGTATATATATCGACAAGCAATATGCATGCGCTAGCAATAGCTACATGATTGGTTACAGTTTCTGTCCATACGTATAAAGCGGATACATGATTGGTGCAAGGTTGCTGTCCGCGCTCCATCGACATTTATGGAACCTAGTTCCGTCCAGACTTGTTTACCAGTTTTGTGAATACCTTCTTTTGTAGTGCTCAAGGTCGCTGCAAGGCTTGCTCGGCCGCTGCAAGGCTCGCTCGCCTTGGCCTACATTCCTTCCCTTACCCTGAGAACGAGGTTGCTCATCCCAATCAGATCATGCCCTCTCTCGCTTAACCATTCCTCCACAATTCCCCCTTCTTGTTTATGAGCAATCCAAGCGTGGTGCACTACTTTTAGCAAAGCGTTCTTCAGGTAGCGTAGCACTACACAAAAGCACAAGCGTACCACTACAAGGATTAGTAAGACATGTATGCCTTCAGTAAGCAACCCTATTATCCACTGTGGTAGATTTCCAAACAGGTTAGTTCATACCTTCAAAATCCTCACTACCATGCCCTTGAGCTGCTAACAAAAATCAATTGCAGCCCTATTTTGCAGAAGAGCATGTCGCAGGTTATTTTGGTCCACTAGTAAGTTAAGGCTGCAGAATTAGCTCTTGAGGATCCTAAGGTAGCGTAGCACTTAATGCATTAATAAGCGCAGCACTACAATTATTAGCAGGCATACTGCTGTTGCACCTCCCCCTGCTATACTCAGAAAATTCGCTTTTATCATACTGCTGGGAATTCCTACTAGGCAGGTTCTAAAGGGCTGCGTAGCAGAAGCAAGTGACAGACGAAAGGCGTGTTGCCCTGTTCACCCAGGTAACGCACAGATATTGTCTGTGTTCAATCCTGTGGAGAGTCATTACCACTGGGAACAGCATTCCCAGAAGCAGGATCTCTGTCTGCTTGTTCGCTAGATGAGTCATGGTGAGTCAAGACAGGCTTCACGTTCTTGCTGGGTACCCACACTGGACCACGATCTGTGGAGACACACATATAACCTCGACCATTAAAAATAACAGGGGCAGGCCCAATCCATATTCCGGAGACTGGGTCCCGATACATTACTTTAAACTGTGGTAACGTTGTTGTATTATTAAACTTAAGATTTTGGTGGTGAATGATTACCGGGGGTTCCTCACGGTCGCCCATGAGACAAAGATAATTCAGGGTGAAGAGCGCACGGTGCAGCCTCTTCTGTGCGTCCGTCTCCTCACCTTTTTGCTTTCTGAGATAGTCTTTTAATACTAGATGGGTACGTTCTATGAGCCCTTGCCCGGTCGGTGAGTGCGGAATCCCTGTAACATGATCAACCCCCCATCGAGATAGAAACATCCTAAGCTTTTGACTGACATAGGCAGGTCCATTATCCATTTTTATGCGCTCAGGCACGCCCAATATGGCAAAGCAGGCCAACAGGTGCTTGCACATATGATGTGCCTTTTCTCCGGGTAATGCAGTTGCCCATATCATTTTTGAAAAGGTATCAATGGTTACATGCACATACTTTAATCGGCCGAACTCTGGAATATGTGTGACATCCATCTGCCATAATTCTAGAGCTTTTAACCCTCTTGGATTTACTCCAAGCCCAATACCTGGGCTGTGGTTTCCACACCTTGGGAAGCCTGCACAATACCTCGGGCCTCACTCTCTGTCAGGCCAAATTGCCTTTTTAAGCCCTTGGCATTGTGATGAAACATGTCGTGACTTTGCCTAGCCTGTTGAAACTTGTCCATAGGGGGTAGATGACACACTGAGCTAACCAGGCTGTCAGCGAGCTGATTGCCTTGGCCTAGCCCCACATCCAGCTGGTGACTACGAATGTGGATAACACAACAAGCTGCTGTTCGTTGACCCAGCACAGAGCGCAAGGTAATGAACAGACTTCCCAACCTCAGGTTAGATGTTTCCCTTATTAAGGCGTCCTCCAATCGTGGTACTATCCCTGCTACATACATTGAGTCGGTCACTACATTTAGAGGGGTATTTAACCAATTAGTTAGAGCCCAAACTACCGCAGTTAACTCCAAAGTCTGAAGGGAATCCCGAGGCTGTCCCTCCATAATGTGCTGCTTCCATTGTTCACCTTCTTTCCACACGCATGCGGCACATTGCAAACGCTTACCCGCATCCGTGTAGGCAGTAACGCCATCTGAAAGGGGTTCCCTACTTACTTTGGACTTTTCTATCCATTGATTTCGCTGTAGCACTTGCCATAACTTTCCCTGAGGCTGACACGAATGTACCTTACCACAGAAACCTAACAAAGCATCTTGTATGGCCACAGCATTTTGAAGCCACCACTCTAGGTCAGCCATGTTAACAGGTATACTGATATCGTTCGGCTCTTGACCACTGATCTCTAAGATTCTTGATCGCCCTTTGCGTATCAATTCACCTACTGCTTCGGTTCGGGTCTGGATACTCGTTTTTGGTTGTACACTCAGGAATACCCATTCCAAGATGTAAAATACATCTCTGTGACTTTTGCTTTTGTCAGTGGCATCTGGCAGAACTGGGGAAGGAAGCTCCTCGCTGCTATGTTGCCACTGACAAATGACTGCATATGGTGAGTCTTTTCCATTACATATGAGTAAGGATATGGGCAGGCTTAGAAGGCGTCGCGAGGACCACGATAGATGTAGTTTGTCCGTAATGCGCTGCAATACCGCCTGTAGTTCAGGTGTCAGGGTAATCTTGTTAGCAGGATTTCTGCCTCGCAGCAAAGCCGTTAGGGGTGCAATATCAGTGTTAGAGATACCAACACAATGCCGCACCCATTGAATGTCTCCAAGTAAGGTTTGAACGTCATGCAGGGTGCACAATTGAGTTGCAAGCTCCGTTTTTTGGGGTCGAATTTTTGACTCTGCAATGGACCATCCAAGATATTTCCACGGAGCCGTGCGCTGGATCTTTTCTGGTGCGATGACAAGTCCCTTTGTCGATAGAATGTCACTTAATTGTGTTAATGACTCATCTGTAAAAGACTTTTCCTGGCAGCAGAGAATGTCATCCATATAGTGATAGATTATGGTGTCTGGCCATTGGTTTCGAAGTGGCTGCAATGCCCATGCGACATAAAGTTGGCACAATGTCGGTGAGTTTTTCATTCCCTGTGGCAAAACAACCCACTCATAACGCTCTGCGGGCTTGGCCTTGTTTTTCGCTGGCACAGTAAAGGCAAAGCGTTGTGTATCTTGAGGATGTAACGGAATGGTAAAAAAGCAGTCCTTCAAGTCGACTATCAGTATGTGCCATCCGTCTGGTAGCATATTAGGTGATGGCATGCCGGGTTGCAACGTTCCCATAGATTGCATCTGTTCATTGACTTTGCGGAGGTCATGCAAGAGTCGCCACTTTCCGTTCTTCTTTGGGATGAAAAAAATAGGTGTGTTCCATGGACTAACAGAGGGCTTGATGTGTCCGGAAGCAAGCTGTTCGGCGACCAGTTGCTTGGTGATTTGCAGTCGCTCCTCATTCATGGGCCACTGGTCAACCCACACGGGTTCATCGGTGTTCCAGGTTAACGGTGGGTTGGGCGACTGCTCCCCAGTGCCCAGGATTAAAAAGGTTTCGTTGTTAGCACAGCTCCAATCTGATTCAAAACATCCCGGCCAATTAAGGCCTCCAAAGTCCCAGGTAGAGGTAACACATACACTTTAAGACTGGCTTGCTGACCTTCTGGAAACTGCAAGTGGATTGGCTGTTTGCTAACATGAGGGGTAGAGTGTCCCCCAACGCCTGCAATGGATGTCGTCGGCCTTTCTACTGGCCATTGCATAGGCCATACAGTTCGATTGATGATGGTAACGTCAGCTCCGGTATCCAGCATGGCTTCGATTTGCTTGGATGTGCCATGGTGTGAGATGACAACACTCATGGTGGGACGCCGATCCATTTTGGTGGTAAAACAAACAGCAGGTCCGGTAGACCCGAAGCCACGGTCACCTCGATAGGGTTGGAGTTGCGGCGGATGGTCCAATAAGGTGCCAAGAGCGACGATTTGCGCGATCTTGCTGCCTTTAGGAATGAAAACAGGTGGGCAAACAGTATAGACCATGATATAAATGCGACCTTTGTAATCAGCATCGATTACCCCTGGCAACACAATAAGTCCTTGAATACCAGCTGAGGACCGCCCTAGCAGCAACCCTCCGACGGAACTATCTTGATGGAAGAGAGGCCCTATCGCATTGCTGGGGATCTTCTGGACAGCGGAGTCAACGAGTGTGACGTCTACTGTGGTCTCCACGTCGATTCCCAGGCTCCCTCGGGCTGCAGGCTGGTGCTGCTGCAGAAAACCCCAGGTCTCGCAGATGGGTTCATTTGTGTCCGCGCGCGGCCCTTTCCCGCGCTCGCCCGGCCATTTCCTGAGCACACTTTGGTGGCATGCGTGTCACTCTGGCAGTTGTCACACCACACTGCACTATGACAATTGGTGCGAGTGTGGCCCACCTCCCCACATCGATAGCATTGCCCCTTAAAGGGGGTGCCCAACACACGGCGCTTCGGGTTGGGTCGTCGGTCCTTCTGTACCATAGCAGCAACGGCACCCTGGACAGCCATAGCGACGGAGGCACCCTGCTTTTGTGCCTCCGCCCGCTCCACCCGCAGTAACATCTCCTCCACCCCAGCCTCTTTCGGCAGGCTGGCCAGAATCTGCTTTGTGACCTTGTTGGCGTTGTCAAAAGCAAGCACTTTGAACATTTGGCCTTTACCATCCTCCGTAAGGTCAGGGTGTTGCATGATTGCCTCCCAGAGGCGGTCGACGAAGTTGCTGTACTTCTCAGTCACACCTTGCACCAGGTTCCCGAATGATGGAGTGCCCCCCCCCGGTAAGGAGAGGAAGGCATCAAAGGCAAGACGGGCTGACAGCTGGAGCATGGATGGGGGGTAGCTGGCTTGTTCCACGAAGTTGGACCAGGCTCCCTCCCCACATAGCATTTCAGCTGTGACCCCGCGCAATGGGTCATCCTGGCCCAGGTGGCGCATGGCCTCCTCTGTGCTATGTTGTTGCCATGAGGCCACCCACAGTAGGTACTGGGTTGGCGTAAGTAGAAGCCGCATCAGGTTTTTACAGTCATAGGGGCACATCAGATCTGCTGTGAAGATCCAGTTGACAATCTGCCGAGTCGCCTCGGACTTAATGCCGTAAGTAGACACTGTATTCCGGGCTTGCTGAAGGATCTTCCAATCATGTGGTGCCCAGTTTTTATCTTCCCCTCTGTAGACGATCGGGAAGGCCAAGGCCGACGGCTCGCCTCCTCTGGGGGCTGGCTGCCACTGTCCCTCTACAATGGCGTCCTTGATGATTCCACTCCACCGGGGCTCCCGCGGGACAAACCCACCGGAGGTCCGCATACATGGGGGAAGATCCCTCCTCCTGTCCCTCAGTTCCAGTTTTTCCAGTTTTTCTGACAGCTGTTCAAACATTTTTAATAGTTGAGCCGTGGACGGCTTTGTCCCCTTGGGGGTGGTAGGCGAGGCTGTGCCTGACGACTCCAGAGATAACAATGTCAGGGGCTCCCTCCATGGCCTCGGCGGGGCTGTGCTGCCCTCCCCCGGTACGGGCGGCGACGAGGGCCCTGGGCATGACGCACTGCTGGCTCCCTCAGGAGCGGACGGAGGCAAGGGCTGCGGGGGGGGGGCGGTGGCGGAGGGACCGACGGTCGAGGTGGCCCCTCTGTGGGCGGCGGAGGCGGGGCACTAGGAACTTCCCCGCCCTCCCCCGGCCCCTGGCTGACATCCTGCTGTACTTCCGCGTTCTCATCAGTACTCGAGCCGACTGGCTCGGAGGTAACTTCCCCTTTTCCCGTAGATCCGGCTGGACCCCCCCGTAGTTTTTGCAGCATCTCTGCCACGGTGCGGTACGGTTTACCCGTGGAGACAGGTCCCCTGATGGCAAACTGAGACCCGTCGTGACGACAGGAAGAGGCGCTAGGTGGCGCAGGGCTCAGCATTGTTGTGGCAGCAGCCGCGACCTCTCCCTCAGCCTTCATGGCTGCTAGGGTCTCTAAGACCGTGCTCCACAGAGCTCGCGCCGCCTTAACCTCCTTCTTGTCCTTGTCTCCACCCTCGATGGTCTTATGCCACATTGTCTCTCCGAAATCTCGCCATTCCGATACGGAAAATAGCATATGAGTATCAGGGAAATGTCCCCATTTTTGCCCTAGCTTAATCAATCGGTGCAACTGCTTTTCCGGGGCGTCAATCCCTCTCTTAGAGAGTATCCCAGCGAGCAAGGTGGTGGCAGCATCAGCTTCCATGCTGCTTCCCTGAGAGGCGGGGTGCGACCCCGAGACCTCAGTGTCTGGCTGGCTAGTGGCATACAGTCAGCACTCCTCTCAGCCGTGCAATCCCCACTCCCGTCCTCTCACTGCTTACCACAGTCTCGGAGCTCTCATCGGAAATCAACCATCCTCTGCTACCAGATGTCGGAACTCTTATCAGTAGTCACGGAAATAAACCATCCTCTGCTACCAGATGTCGGTAGTCATGGAAGTAAACCATCCTCTGCTACCAGATGTCGGAGTGGGGGGACGGGCCCGGAGTAACGATGAGTCTCAATATGAGTATGGTCGTTCTCCCTTTATTAGAGCTTACACAGAGTATATATAGACAAGCAATAAGCATGCACTAGCAATAGCTGTATGATTGGTTTACAGCTTCTGTCCACGCGCCTAAAGCAGATATATGATTGGTGCAAAGTTGCTGTTCACATGGAGGGGCTTGTCGGCCCCCTCCTTGACTTGTTTACCACTACTTGCCTTCCCCTTTTGTAATGGTCTAGGAATGTTCAAGGACAGTTCACATAGCCGTGGGATCCTCCCTCCATCGTGAAGACAGGATTACTCACTTCTAAGAGATCATGCCCCTTTTCACTTAACCATTCTTCCACAACTCAACATCTGTCTGAAACTGGAAAACGCTTCGAAGAGAGAGAAGTGGAAGTGATGTATGAGAATAATGAACTGGTTCGATTAGCAAAAGTAGAAACCAGTACTGTGACTAATGTTACATCCTATGCTGGCCTTTGTTTTAGATAAACAGCTATGTCGCGATAGTGAGCATATTCTAGAGAGCAGGAACGGGAATCACATCGGTATTGTGACTGAACTGTCCATTGCAATTGCTGCATTAGGCTCAGTGGAACTGAGACCCCTATTACCTGTATTGTGATTGCACACTGTATTGTGTGCCAACATGAACCCAAGGCTGCCAGGCGCCACTCAGAGAGCTGGGTTACAAGGTCTCCCGGAGAACTGGCTGCCACATCAGCAGCAGGTGGAAATAGGGGCTGCAGGGACTGTCCTTCCAGTTTGTTACCAGAGATGATACCTAGACCGAGAGGAAGATGAGCTGAAGACAAGTGAAACTCCCTTTGCGGCCCTCTGCTGCCCTGCAAGGAGGGTGGAGCCACAGAAGAAGGAACTGTATTACCTGTATTGTGATTACATTGCTGTATCACTCTGCCAAATCAAGAATCTAGTGTAACATCAACTATCTTCAAAGAAGTAAATTTTGGTAGGAAGCATTACACCCTCCATAGTCCATGCGTGGAACATTTAAAAGACCTTGGTCAGGGAGTCCCTCTGACCTCTGAAACCACCTCCTGCAGCCCATACGTGTCACGTCACGCACGGCATAAGGAACCAGGGACAGCAGTGGCTCGCTAAAATGGCCTGGCAAACTGCTGCTTTGCTCTCCCACTGTCCTCCAAGTCTAGGAGCATTTCTGCATTTACACTTTAAGGAAAGCTCTCTTGCTTTCCCCGGTTTCCTCCCCGCTTTCCTCATTCTCCAGCAATAGCCCTTCGCTGTGCGCGAAAAATGCTGGAAGGACTGGCGAAGGCCTAGCCAGTTCTGCGGGTGACATCTTAATTACGGGAACGAGTCGATCAGAGTGCCAAGAAGGATTTCAAGAGGTGCCGTCAAGGACAGAGCAGTCTGCCTCAAAAGGAGGCAGGAAAGGCACACTAAGTAGCCCATCACCACCGCTGCTCAAATCTTGCAGGCTTTATTCAGTGAACTCTGTTGTTTCCAGCAGAGTGCCACGCAGAGTCCTCTTCGGTGGGTACCGCATCACCGTGGACCCTCAGTCGATACACACATGTGTATTCTGGGTGGCCCCAGTTGCTCAGCACCTCCAGCTTCACGTATTGTATGGAGTCAGAGCGCTCGTTCTGAAATGAGAAGAAAGCAGCTGTCTTTTCCTCTCTATCTTTTGACTACTTAGAGCTTCTCCCCTGCCAGCTACACTTCTCCTCCTCTTCCTCCTCTCCTACGCTTCTCCTGCCTCTTCCTCACCGTACCTTCAGCTGGAAAGTCTCAAAGGCATGTTCTGCAGCCATGTACGTGAACTCTCCTAGGAACAGCCCCTGCTCCTCGTTTTCTGCCTTCATCCCCTACACAAAGACAGGGGGGGAGAAAACAAGAGAGTGAGGTGCACAGCGGGAAGACGCAGCTTCCCTAGGGGAACTAACGAAGCGGCCAGAATGAGGCCTAGGTGGCAGTGTTGGGAAGAGCAACTTTGGGTGTGCAGGAAAGAGAATTGGCACCAAGGAGGAAAGAGCAAGTAGGGGCAAGCTTCATTATTTGGGAGGAGTCGTGGCAGAGCCAGTGTGCCAGCTCCCGTAACTCAGGGCTCGTTTAGTACCGCGTGGCCCCCGAAATGGGAAGCTTTGCTTCAAGTGCACACCACAAAGGAAAGGAGTGTAAAGGAAATGGAGGAACTCAAAGCAATTTGTTTCTTCTCCAGGCTCGGAGGAAGTCACGGGCCTGGGAGAACCCTCCCGGCATTGCGGGACCTGTATTCGCCCGCCTGCCACTGCCCTTGCTGCAAGGCTTAGAAATGCTCCTCACAACCCCCCGACTCTAGAAACTGCTTACATAGACAGCAAAGTCCTTTGGAGCACTGGAGATGTTTTCTCCAGGGGACACTCTCACTGAAATATGTTCCAGAGTCACAGCTCGTGGAAAGATTGCTTTAGGCAGCTTGATGAAGACATGACCCTGACTCCCGGCGAAAGACCAGCAGTTTCCCGGCTCATTTGCAGGCTGAAAGAAGAACAATGCACACTGTTCGTGTGGCAAAGGGAAACTCTCAACAGTGCATTTGGTCCCCCCCCCCGCCAGCTTGCTTGCTCTCTGTTTCTTGCTGGGCCTACCTCAAGGAGAACCTCAGGAGACTTCATGGAGTGCAGCAATGGCAGCCCAGCCCAGTAGAGTATTCCTCTGGTATTGCGGAAGGAGGCAGAAGTCTTGGAATGCACAATGGTAGCCCCTGAAACACGAATGCACCCATCAAGTCCTGCCTTCCCTCGAGGACTGCATCTGTTTCTAGGGCTGTGATCTATCCGGAGCATCTCAGGAACCACGCAGGCTGCGCACCTGTCCTCACACAAGCAACAGAGACGCTCCCCTACGACACTTATTTCAGTTCCTGACATGCATGAACGCCAGGCACACTCGGAGAGAAAAGGACTTCTTGAACAACTGTCTTGTATGTGAACAGTCGCAGCCCTGCTACCTGCCTCCTTTCCCTCCACTCTTACTTCCATGGACTCCATGGAGGGCTCCCCAAGGAGCAACCAAGGGATGCCCACATAGCTGTGTCCTAATGAACACTGCCACCGTGACGCCTCTTTGCACTGCACTGTCAACTTGAAAAATGCTACTACGTGTTCCTAGATCTCCAGCAGTGATAGTCACCTCTGTCTTCCTTGCGGGAGCCCCCTGCAACACACAGCAGGGACTCGTTCAGCTGTGCTAATGGGCCGTGGAAAAGGAAAGCTAACATAGGCCTAAGCATAGACAGGAGGTGCCCTGGCTTGCTTCTTCCTCTGCCTTTAGAGCCGCACCTGATGCTTTGCGGGCAAAATCCGGCATCTGGACTTGGTTATATTCCAGCTTCTCCAGTGCTTCATCGATTAACTTCTGAGCATCCTGGCAAGGAACACAAAAGAGAGCAGGTATTAGCGGCAAGGAGGCACATGCCAGCTCCCCTACTGGGCCAGCTAAGGTGAACTTGGCTCTTGCACTCTGCCCTAAGGAGCTTGGCAATTCCCTGAAAAGCTCCCAGCTTTGCTCGGCTCTCATTGGCCAGTATCAGAAGAGCGGGGCTGCTCACTCCAGCGCTCCGAAAGCTGAAGTTGCGGCAACGTCTTTCTTCCTCTTACAATGCACAGGGGCAGGCCATTGGCAGCGGCCTCTCTCTGGCTCGCCACCAGCTCCCTCCTTGCTTTGCAGGAGCTCCTCCTGGAGCTGAAGGACACCTTTTCTAGGGCAGAACACTTGTGCTGACAGTGCCTGCACAGGGGTCGTAGGAGGCCGAGCAAACGGCCGAGGAGAGAGCCTTCATGGCCCACAGCGCTTATGACCCAGCCCCTTTTCCAACTGCATTCCCCAGAGCAGGAGAGCAGGAACCCTGGCTGGAACACCGGCTTGCCCCTGCGTCGGCAAAGCCAACGTGAACCCAAGGCTGCCAGGCGCCACTCAGGCAGCTGCGTTACAAGGTCTCCCGGAGAACTGGCTGCCACATCAGCAGCAGGTGGAAATAGGGGCTGCAGGGACTGTCCTTCCAGTTTGTTACCAGAGATGATACCTAGACCGAGAGGAAGAGGAGCTGAAGACAAGTGAAAGTCCCTTTGCGGCCCTCTGCTGCCCTGCAAGGAGCGTGCAGCCACAGAAGAAGCAACTGCAGAGACCCATCCTACTTGTTGCAGCAGCACAAGCCTTTCTGCTGCCTCTGGCAGGGAACCCTACTAGCATACGTGCCGGGCTGAGGAAAAAAATCTCTGACGAGAGCCTCCTGCAATGGCCCCTTACCCGTCCTGTCATGCCCGGCAGCTCAGTCTGCTTCAGGGCTTCGCCGAGAGCGCGCCGGGCAATGTCTTTTGTGCTCCATCGCAGAGCGTGAAGGACTTCCTGGAGCTCACGCAGCTGTCCTTGGAGGGTCTCGATTTCACCGAGTACTGCTCCTAACACCTCATCCGCTTGCCTGGAAGAAGTGCGCCACAGAGACAGAGACCACCGTTTTGGCGGGCTGCTGCTATGCCACGGGAATGGGAGAGAGGCAACAAAGCTCCCTGAGGTGACTGGCAGCATCAGGTAGCTGGACTCCCATCAGTGGCTGAGAGCTGCAGAAGCAGCTGCAGCATGGCGACTACCCCTATGGCCCTTGTCAAGCAGCAGAAAGGTGGAGCTTCCAACAGCCCAGCCCTAGCTAAGGGGCTCACGCAGGGCTTGCTCCAGGCCTCGAAGGGACCTCGACATAGAGCTGACCACCGGCGAGAAAGGCAAGGCGCAAAGGCAGACAGGGCAGTGGGGGAAGAGCTGTGGGAATTGTGTCGCGTGAAGATGGTGTGAGACGGGACTGGAGCTCCTCTAGAGCATCATCTAGTCAAGAGGAAATCATTTTTACCTCTGCGTCTTCACGTGCACGCCAGAGAGAGGAAACTCCTCCTAGAGGGACAAGAAAGGCAACATTCAGTCCAAACACTAACAGGCCTGCTGCAGAAATGAAGCTCTACGGCCTTTACAGCAACGGGAAGCAAACAGGCACAGACACCATGCCTCCGGGGACTCCGCTACTCCCCTATCATGCACTGGGAAATGATCACGACAGACTGCCAGGCAAGAGAACACAATTCACACTGCCTAGTGTGGTATTCGAGAAGCATCTAGCCTTTGAAATTTCCTGGAATTCAACAGATCGATTCTTAAAAAGCCCTTCTACTATCAAGTTGCTTGCTTAATCAGGCACACACACACACATATTTTTTCGGGGTTGCTACGTTGAACGGCTGGGCAAAGAATGAGCCAAAGCAAAAGACTCAAGATCTCAAAAGCAACACAGTGCTTTGCAGAAACTTACAGAGCCACACCTGCAGAACAGCGGAGCATGTTCAGCTCTCTGCTATGTCTGGTGCCCAGACCAATTCACCTTCACCTGACAGACCTGGCAATGTGGCTCGTGGACCTTGCCCTAGCCCCCGAAAGAAAGGCACTTTTAACAAAGCCGCACTTGATGCCCTTGAGCTAAGGCTGCCATTCATTTGAGGCACTCAGAAGGTCACCTGCTGGCAGACAGCTTTAAAAGAGGAGAAGATGCAGGCCTTCGATGCTGCTCTGCTCGTCCAGATGCTTTCGTCATCAAGCAGCCCCACGTGGTAAACACCTGTCAGTCACAAACCAAAGCTCTATTTACACTTGGAACTTGCTCATGCCGGAAGAGTTGTGTGCAAGCAGGGCTCCAGTGCTTCAGGCATGCAAGCGCTTCTGAGGCTGCAGACTACTTGGGAAGGGTGGCAAGCCAACCCTGGGGATCTCCCAGGCTTTTTTAGCGCTTCATGAGACCTTAACCAGCTGCCTCCCTCCACAGGGCTGCCTGCTCCACTCCGAGGGTCGGGCACACATGCCATCATTGTCTCTCCACTCTTCTTCTTGGCAAGAGAGAACGATGGAAGAGGGGCCTCCGAACAGATGAAGAGTCCTTCCCCGGCACATGCTCCTTTCTCCTGAAGGAAGCTTCTCCACTTCCTGGGGCGAACAGGGCAGGCTAGCCACTGCCTCTCCCCAGGCTTAGGAGAACTGGCTTCAGCTCTGGGCAAAAGCAAGGCACCCTCTTCCCATCCCCACCCCCCTTGCTCGCAGGCACGTGGAAGCGGGGCACCCCTCTCTCAGGGACCTCCTGCTCCTACTTGCGCTCCTCTGGCCACAGCCGTCTACGTGGACCCAGGCAGAAGGAAGCACTGCGTCTCTCGTAAAGAGCCACCGTTACTTGCAGCCTCTACAGACACTCACCAAAAAGGCAGGAAAACAGAGCAAGCAGCACCAGCAGAACCGTCTTCCGAGCCTTCATTTGCCTATGGAGGAGCACGGAGGAAAAGAAGGCTGAAGCTGGCTGCAGCTCTGCAGCTCCTAAGCACACTCCAGAGCAGCAGTAGCGACTGCAGCTCTTGCAGCTGCCATTCCTGACTTGGGAAGTGGCCTGCTCCCGCACGAGCTCCAGCCAGTGGTCGAGTTTTCACCCGCGGTGGCAATGGGGCATTCGGGAGGTCGAGCATTGGAACTGAGGAGCTAGGGATGGAGGATTAACTCCAGAACAGGAGAAGCAGTGCCAAGGAAAGCTAGGGCCGTGCTTCCTGCCTATGGCAGTAGAGGCGATTCTTTGGAGACGGAAGGCACATCATTCACACCTCTTTCTCCTGCCCACCATCCAATCGGTGCTTGCGCCCATACACTTCTCCCCCCACTCGCAACAAAAGATTCTCCCTCAGCTTTACCTTGCAGTAGTGCCCACAACTTGGAGCACAAAGCGCTGAGGAAACATCACGCTCAGCAGCAGGAAATGCAAGATGAGCCCGAAAGCTCCTGAAAAACAGTCAAGATGCAAAAAGTGCAGTGAGCTCATGCAGAATTCTACGTTAAGGTTCTACTCGTCCTCTTGGTGTCGGCAGAGGGCAGGAGGCATTCTCCTCTTTCGGGCACTTGCTCCTGCTTCTGTCAGTTGCTCTGCAGCTGCAAGCAGCACAGGGCAAGGGAGATGAATTCCCTTCAGTCCAAAAATCACTAATTCATGAGGTCATTTTTCCCTGTTAGGGCTACAGAGGGTCGGCCTCTTAGTTCATGAGCAGAGCTGCCTTTCATGCTCCCTAGGACCTTGTGGCACAGCCTAAGGCCAGGGCTTCTGGCAGCTCCTGCTCTGCCTCTGACCACCTCGTTCACCTTCCATGAAACGATCCGCATTGCGAATGTAAATAAGCAGAGGGAGCTGCACTTAAGAATTGTGTCAGCTTCCTTTTACCTGGACGCTGAAGCTGGCGTTGGTCCTGCCCGTAGGCTCCAGGGCTCTGGAGAACAGGCCCTTGGCTCGCAGGTTGCCTACGAGAAAGAAAAGGGTCTGAGGCACACAGGGCACGCGCTATCTGCTGTTGCCTTCAGCCAGCTTTACACTGAGCTCGGAGGCTGTCCTTGTGCTCTTCCCCCGTCCATCCCCCACACACACCCCCACCCCAGGCTGATCAGGTGCAAAAGGCACTTGAGGAAAAGAGAGCAGGCTTCCGAAAACTCTCCAAAGCAGCACATCCGTACCAGCGTACGTCTTGGCCTTGGTTTCTGAACATAGGTGCAGAGACGCAGCTGCCAAACACCCTGTTCGCTCAGCTGTGGCCCAAAAGCGCTCTGATCTCCTTGCCGTCACGACAGAGAGTGAGCAAGCGGCAGGGGCAGCCCGCAGCTGCCGCCCTGCTCTTGCTACCTCACACAGCAGTGATGGCTTGTGATGTCAATGGCGGTCGGTGACGTCACAGCAGAAAAGGCAGCGCCACGTTTCCAGGCCAAGCTCAACCTGACAGCAAACAGGAGTTGCTCTCCTCTTCAGCAGAGAGGCAATCCTCAGAAATCACAATGTCTCCTACCAAGTATTCATCTCTTTGAAGTCCCAGCCAGGAGGGAGCGATTTGGCAGCCACCAGCAGCCTTGTCTAGTGCCTGCTTTGACACTTTTTGAGCCCCAGGGCCTTCAGAGCTAACTGGAGTGAGCAACCACGTACACTCAGCAGTTCTCTGCCAGGGGCTCAGCTTCACGGTGGCGGCTCTTTGCTTGTAGCCTGAGGAAGGCACGGTGCCATAAGAGAAGGGCTGGGCCTGCAGCTTGGCCTCTGCTTGCTGCTCTGGGCACCGGGCTCTTGACTGCAGAGGACAGGAGACATGCTTAGAGGAGGGCAAGGGAGCATATCTGACTCTAGCTTTGTTTGCTACCTCATGGCATCTCCAGGGACTGCAATCAGCCCCCAATTTCCCTATGGAAAACGAAGGCTATATTTTTTTCCCTTTCTCCCCCCAAAGTAACGATTCACGGAGTCAGCAAAGAGTTTTGGTGCCACGCCAGGACAGTCTGGCAAATTAAGTTGGAGGCAAGAAAACAGTGCTGGCTGCCAGTGCCCACCCGTGCTCACTAAGTAGTGCCAACGAAAGCTAGGGCCGTGCTTCCTGCCTATGGCAGTAGAGGCAATTCTCTGGAGACGGAAGGGACACCATTCACACCTGTTTCTCCTGACCACCATCCAGTCAGTACTTGTGCCAGCACAGTTCTTCCCCCTCTCTCAAGAAAAAGATGCCTGTCGTGGGTCTGTCAACCTGAGAAGTGCTACTACGTGTTCCTACATCTCCAGCAGTGATAGTCACCTCTGTCTTCCTTGCATGAGCCCCCTGCAACACACAGCAGGGACTCATTCAACTATCCCAGAAGGCTGTGGAAAAGGAAAGCTAGCACAGCCACCCCCTACATTACACACTCTGTCAGTCACTGCGCCTTTCGAGCATGCGGCACCCCTCGACTTTTGACCCTGTCTCTCCTGCCACTGGGGACCTTCAAATGCACATCTCGTCCAGCTAGACAGCAGGCGCTCTGCAAGGCGCCCTGCCTTCGCTGCTCGGGTGCTCTAGCCGCACCTGACCATTTGTGGGCATAATCGGGCATCTGCACTTGCTTACCTTCCAGCTTCTCCAGCGCTTCGTTGGTTACCTTGTGCACGTCCTGGGAAGGAACGCATAGGAGAGCGGCTCTTAGCGGGAAAACGAACGGGCAGCCAGGCGCATCCCAGCCCCCCCAACAAGGCCAGCCAAGGTGAACTTGGCTGCTCAGCTCCTCGCTCCTCACCTGCTTGCCTAGCAAGAGCGCACCACACAGAGCAAAAACGCCCTTCGCGACGCCTTCTGCTACGCCCTGCGAAGGGCAGAGGCACCAAACCTCACACGGCTCGACGGGGAGCATAAATCCCTCCGTGGCCGGGAGTATTCTTGCTGCGCTTCGGTGGGCCTGCACAGCCGACCCCAGCCCGGCCAGCACGCCGCGGCGGCAGGCAGCCTGCACCTCCGAGAGCAGCCCCCGCTGAGCACACGTCCCGGGCCCACGCCCAGCTGCGGACTGCCTGAGGAGGGCAGCGGACGGGCTGCCCTGCGCCTCGCCCCTCGCCGCCGCCGGGGCCAGGGCCAGGGTCGGGGCCGGGGCCGGGGCCGGGGCCACGACACCCCCCCGCGCCAGCCACCACCAGGCAACATGGCGGGGGGCGGGGCTTGCGCGCCTCCCCGCCGCGGCTCCAGGGCGTGCTGGCCGCAGGCCACGCCCCCTGCGGGCGGGGTAGGGCAGCGACAGGCCCCGAGCCGCCACCGCCGTCGCCATGGGGACGGCGGGCGGTTGGGGCGGCTTCGCGCGGGGCCGGTCGGTTCCGCCGGCGCGCGGAGGGGTCGCGAGGGAGCTGGGCGGCCGCAGCGGCGAGGAGCGCGCAGCCCTTGGGCGTCGCTGCCTGGCGCGGAGCCGCGCGGCGGTGGGGCGGGCGCAGCCCGGGCCGGCTTCGCTCTCGTCTCTCCCCGAGGCAGGTCCCCGGGATGAGGAGCGCCGTCAAGGAGCCGCCCGCACCCCACAGCCGCCGCTACACTGCTCGCAGCAAGCACCGTGCCTCTGCCGGCCCCGGCCCCAGCCCCGGCCGCGCTCGCTTTTGTGCCCGAGCGGGAGGGCTGCGGCCGCAATGCACCGCGGTCTGAGGTGTATCCCACGTTGCTCGCCCTGCCGCTTGCCTGGGCCATAAGTGAGAAGGCTGTTGGATGCTTGTTGTTGTTGTTTTCCCTAGCTTGTATACCGAAGGTATTCGTGGGCATTTTCTGATGGCACTTTCCAGCGTTTGCAGTGCACGAAGCAATATTAGATTGACACGGTACATGTCAAAGAATGACACGGTACATGTCAAAAGGACAACAGTTTGCCAGGGTCAGGGAAGGCAAAGTACTCTGTGAAACTTGGCAAGTAGATGATACAGGACAGTACAATATTGTCCTATCGCCCTACCCTACTGTCACCGAAATCGGCAGTAAAACTCCTTAACACCAATGGAGTATTAAGAAGCAGGCATTCTCTTCATTACGCGCCGGGTGCACGGGGGATCGCTCCGCCCAACGTGCACGCCCCGTGTTGCATTAGCCAAAGTTTATAGTGCTTTGTTACATATGTTACCAAAAGGCGATTTCGGTGACACATACATATGCCTTACATTTCCCGGAATGATTAGACATATTCATTCTCTTTCCTGGAACTAATTATCATATTTACATAGTCATTACACATGTGGGCTGAGTCTCCAGGGGGCTTCTATGGGGGTCTCTGGTGGTCCCTAGTGCTTGCTGAAGAGGTGCCTTTTCCATGAACTCTGAGCTCCTTTTCCAGATATGCTCTCGGCTTGGCTCATTCCTTTGCTTGAGAAAGGTGTCTTGTTCCTAACCTTGCTTTCAGCTGGTTTCTGCTGGTTTAGCTGTACTCCTTTAGGATGTAGCAGATACAGTTGCGAGAATTGTGTCTTTGGGTGCCTTCTTGTCTGAAGCTCCTGGTAGGAGGCAAGAGTGTTGCACCGACCCTCAGATCTAAAGTTAATCTAAATGGAACTATTTGTAGCAACACAGGATGGGAAGCTGCACGTGGATTTGACAGTAGACTGAAACGGGTTCCTACAGTGGCAGGAGATCGTTTGCATTGTAATACTAATGACACTTTTGAGATTCGTAAACTTCACACCTACTGGCTATCCAGTCGAGGACGGACCTGCCCTAGCATGCCTAGAGCTTCAGAGTTACGCAGTATGAAACAGTCATCTGGTACCTGCATCTAGCAACGGAGCCATGGTAAGGAGACACGAGGCTATGACAACGGTTTGGCATGTGCGTGTGTACGCACCCTCAAAGCTAGTCACTTCGAAGACGATGTAAATTTTGGACCTGGCAACGTTTGCCGTTGTAAGGTGACATATGTTTCTGACCAAATCACCAAGCAGACTTACGGGTTAGCTTCTCATTTGACTGAACAGACGATGTCTTACTTTGCAGCGTTTAGTACTTCAGTAACACTTGCAGAAACCTTCCATCAGCTAGACAACTTTGTCAAACAAAACACCAAGGTTACTCAATGTCGGAACTCTTATCGGTAGTCACGGAAGTAAACCATCCTCTGCTACCAGATGTCGGTAGTCACGGAAGTAAACCATCCTCTGCTACCAGATGTCGGAGTGGGGGGACGGGCCCGGAGTAACGATGAGTCTCAATATGAGTATGGTCATTCTCCCTTTATTAGAGCTTACACAGAGTATATATAGACAGGCGATAGAGCATGTGCTAGCAATAGCTGTATGATTGGTTTACAGCTTCTGTCCACGCGCCTAAAGCAGATATATGATTGGTGCAAAGTTGCTGTTCACGTGGAGGGGCTTGTCGGCCCCCTCCTTGACTTGTTTACCACTACTTGCCTTCCCCTTTTGTAATGGTCTAGGAATGTTCAAGGACAGTTCACATAGCCGTGGGATCCTCCCTTCATCATGAAGGCAGGATTGCTCACTGCTAAGAAATCATGCCCCTGTTCACTTAACCATTCTTCCACAACTGAGTTGTTCCTGTCTTTGAAAATTGAACAACTGCAGAAACAGTTACAGAAGGAAAAGGAGAAAAGACAAAATTTGGGAGAAAAGGTCGAGATGACGCTTATGCAGGCTCCACGCCTGCCCCCCAACATGGTACAGATTAGGAAACTAATAGTATCCCCTGAAGACTGGGACGGAAACATCTGGGCTGATCCCGATGACAGCGAGCCAGGAGAAGATGACCCTTTGTTCCCCTCAAATCCCCCGACTATGAAGCTAGACCCATTGTTAAAACCCAAGGAAACAAGGGACCTCGGGGTGGTGCTCCATGACATACTATGCAAACCACTCCCTGGGATTCCTTACAATTGACAAATTTGCAAGAGAGAGAGAGCAGAAAAACAGCTGAAACTGAAACTGAATACTTGTGCCAAGTCTGCCTAAGTGGCGGTGACCGAATAATGCTGAGTGAGGATGAATAGCAAACAGCTATTGGGGTCCAGGAGTTTCCTTACATTTAGGACCTGACTCTGCAGATATACCCCATTCTATCACCAGTCGAGTAGCTTACTGGGCTGGAGGAATAGGCACAATGGAGCGAGGTGAACCTTCCATAATCCCCATTACAATTATAAGTGAGCTCTCCACAGCTGTCACAAAAGCTGCTTACATACAAGCCATGCACCAAGAGGACGCGGTGATATCCCAATATCTGCTATAGTAGATTCAGCAGTGTTAAAACCACTCATTAGAGGAGCCCCAGCAATTCTTAAACCCTATTTAATTATAAATTAGGATGAGATAAGAAGAGACACAGAATGCAGTGAAAGACTAGGTGATAACAACACCCCGCCACATACCCCCCCGCAGGCAACTCCCTACATGGGCAGTATTAATACACGGCATTGTTAACCACAGCCGTGAAATGGGCTGGGAAGATCCATCAGATGAGAACAGGAACCTGAAGTCCCGTGGAGGAGATCGTAGGGTGAGACCAGTGATACCCCCATGGGGAACAGAAACTAGATCGAAGGGAAGTAAGCCTAAAGACCCACAAACAGAATCTCGAGAATGGAGAAATGGATTGTGGAGGAAAGCCTTAGCCCTAGGCATTCCCAGAGTCGCGATTCAAGGTCAGTCTACTGGCATTATCTTGAGTCTGACTGAAGCATTCCAGAAATGAGATAATGGCGAAAGGAAGGAACGTACTTTGACTCCTCTGGTGCCAGCTCCCAGAGAGAGAGAGAGAGACAATCCCTTCCTCCCCCTTAGGGAAGAATTGCAGGGCATGAAGCAAAAAGGCAAGTAATGCCCGGAAGGCAATTGGGTCTGCCTGTCCAGCAAGTGGAGGCTTATCAGTGGATAAGTGATAATGGCCCATATATCTTGATTCCAGTCGGTCCTCAGTGACAATTGGTGAAGTTTTTAATAGATAGGGGAGCACAAATTTCAATACTAACACAACAAAATGCCAAGAAGATGGGGATGGGTGTGCGATCCGGATGGCAAAGAGTTAAAATTACTGGTGTGAACAGAGCAAGTGTTGTGTGCCAAACTGCCAAGGTTAATTTATGGCTCCCAGGTGAGAGGCGCATGTTGACTACTGGCTTTGCAGTTAAAGATCACAATGAAAAAAATTTGTAGGTTTTGCTGCTTTAAATGGATGAACCTGGAGCCTGCCAGACGACAGTGCGTGGTCCTTCAGCTCAGACTTCGACTCCAACCCCAGTAGAAATAGGGAGGCTGCAGTGAGTGTACTTCACGCAGCCCCTGCACTCCCTGATTCAAAAATTACTAGCATACTGCAATATCCAATTTCTGCTGTGGCACAAAATGGAATTTCTGAAGCCACAGCTGACTTGGAGAAATGACAGATTATCTCCAGAACCCACGCCCCATGTCTGGCCCTGTCTGGCCAGTTCAGAAACCAGATGGGAAGTGGCATTTGACAACTGATTATCGGCGCCTGAGTGCTGACACAGCCCCACTAACAGCTGCTGTACCAAATATTGCAAACTTAACAGCTACTTTACAAGCAGCTGCATACCCATGGATGGCGGTGCTAGATGTGAAAGCTATGTTCTTTATGGTCCCCTTGCAGGAGGAGGATAAAGAGAAGTTTGCTTTCACTTGGGAGGGAATACAATATACCTTTAACAGACTCCCACAGGGGTATGAACATTCACACAGAATTGCTCATGCTGCACTTGCTAAGCTTTTACAGACAATCTCACTCTCTCCAGATGTGAAACTGTACCAATATATAGATAGGAAGCTACTGGTAACAGTAGTGCAAAACATAGAATTAGTGCATGATGGATTTTTCCTTCTTTTTGATGGGGTAACCTGTCCAGAAAACCCCACCGAGATGAGTCTATTCTACCTTTTTGTTTTGCAGCATCCAACAAGATGAGAAGAAGAACCTTTCCCCCCAGCATAAATACCTCTGCTGTTAAAAAGGATGAGAAAAAGCTATCCCCACAGATTTCAGAAATCAGACCCTATGCCATCAAATATGTAAGCCAACAACGGGTCCTAGTCAACCCTTCCCAGTCACTCAAGCGAGTAGAATTATGAATGCAAATTAATATCTCTGCTGTAAAGCCCACATGCTCACAATTCCTAAGCACATCCTATGCAGGATGGTCATCTTGGCTACATGGATAAATCCTCACCTCCCCAAAACGAACACAGAGAGATGCAACCAGAATTTTAGGGACTGGACTGGGAGTCTTGAATAGCATAGATGCGGAAGTGCTCATAAATAAACTAAGCACTGCAATGGGTGATTGAAATAAATTGGAACACCCACTCCGATCTTCCCTGTTAGCATTGAGTACTAATCAATGGCTCCTGTCCGACATATTGCCTCAGTGGGAAAGGATTAATGAAAAGGACCACCAATTGATTGTGGATGCACTTGGTGTAGCCCAAGATAATGTTTCTCTAGCTCTTAGTTGTATCCAAGCTCAACTCTGGATGTAATCTATGGCAGCAGCAATTATAAGAGAAGGCGAAGAGGCACCTTACCCACTGAAATTCAAAAGGTAATTTGGGATAATGCAACTAAATTTAAAAAAAGAGTTCCAACCTTGGTGGCATTTAGTCCATTTTACTTATGACCCCATCAACAATAAGGCCACAGCCTTTGTCTTAACAATACACAATGCTTTGGTATACACCATATACCCAATCATTGTGCTGGGATTAAGTCACAATGGCACTATACTCTACGCGTTAGAACTTCGAGTATGGGCCTAACAAAACGGAAACAAATGGCAAACCGTTGATGTTAACGCATGTGTTGTACGGGAACAAGGATTTATTTGTGAGAGGAATACCACCAAAGCCCAAGACATTTGTCTTGACACAAAATGACCTTGTCATTTTGAAATACATCCCGATGAAACCCCTGAAATTGTACTTGCATATCTTGGAAAAGGACGTGTTTGTATGAGAACCCTTTGTGATTTTATATTTGTAGATACCATCACTGTAGATGCAAGCAATCACTCAAACATTTGTTTGTAACTTTACTGAAATTATGGGATGCAATTTTACTTATTCAGCTCCTGTTACGTCTCATCAGTTGTTACAATCTAATTATATATTAAATTGAGATTTATTGCCTACCCTCATCGGAATGAAACTTACATTGGTGAAAAAACTACTACAACACGATGACCTGTGTCAACTGCTGAAAGGCATCCAAAACAATGGACAAAGAACCCTAATCACTGTTTGTCATGATGCAGAAGAGAGGCGCCATGTTCTGGAAAGAGTGAAAAAAAGATGGAGAACATCATTGGTGGGAAACTCTTCTCGGATGGTCACCCACAGCAATGGGAAGTTTTAATCTCATGCTCCATCCAGTCGTGATTTTACTAACTCTAACGTTATGATGTCTATTGCTTATAATCATATTGTATGCAAAGGTTTGCTACGCGATAAAACAACCTGAGTTCAACCACCCAAGACATACAAATTAGTACATAATTAATAGCAATACTTTATGCTAAAGACCCTTTGCTTGCTGTGGACCTGTAAGCACATAAATTATCAATCCACTAGTTATGGCACAGAGGCAATAGGTGACCCTACCACCACTCTGTGAAGGATAAGATGAATTGACTATAGTCACAGGCTGGAATGTGACCGTGTGCTTCCCCCACCCCCCGACCTGACCTGCTAGGGCAGGGGAAGGGGCTCGTTTACGAATGCAGGCTGCTGCAGTGGCCGTTTGGGCTTGCTTTTCCCACGCGCGGTTCTTTTCGCTGGTGGTGGCGGTGGTGTTTTCTCTTCTTTCTTTTACTTCCCCCACCCCCCGCCGTTTCTTTCTATTGTTCTTTTATTATCGGTCGGCCGGCCGGCCCCGTGCCCTCCCCCCCCCAAACACCCTCTCCCCTTTCCTCGTCTCCTGCTTGCTCCCTCGCGTTCCCTTCAATGCCCGGCCCCGGCCCCGGCCGTTCCTAAACCTCGTGGCCAGCACGTCGCCAGGGTCTGAGGAAGAATCCCTAACCCCAAGCTGACCGGCGTCCCGAGGCGGCGGCGGCGGCGGCGGCGGCGGCGGCGGCGGCGGCGGCGGCGGCAGCAGGGGGGGTCCCCAAGGCCCCTCCCTTCGCCTCTCTCCCCGGCAGCGCCCCTCCCCCCCCCGCCATCCGCGCAGGCGCACGGCACCCGCGGCGGGGCGGGGCGGGGCGGGGCAGTGCCGGCCCGCCGGGACCCGCCATCTTGGCCGGGCGCTCGGGGAAGCGGGTGCCGCACGTGCCCGTCGCCCGCCGACAACCCGCGACAGCGCCCAACCCCCTCCCCCCCCCCTCCCCACGGCGACCGGACCTCGCTGGGAGTCCTGCTGCACTCGCTCCTTCGCAAGGTAGGAGTCCCGCGGCCCCGCGGTAAGGGGAGGGTGCTCGTGTGCGAATCTGCACCGTTGCGGGCACTGTGTGTCTGTCTTTCTCTGTCCCCCGGCACTACCACCCCCCCCCGGGGCCCCTCTGCCTCCCCTCCCATTCGTTGTCGCCTGCTCGCTCCCTTCGCTGGCCGGCCCCGACCGTTGCATTCCGAAGCTTCGGGGATGGCGCGTTGCTGGGGGCTGAGGAAGACTCTTGGAACCCCGCACCGCCCCCCCCTCCCCCCGGCCGCCGCCCAGGGACTCGCGGGCTTTTTCTCCGGGCGCTCAGGGAAGTAGCTTCCGCGCCCGCGCGCGCCACCCTTTTCCGCCGACATCCCCCCCCCCCCCTCCCCGCACGGCCCGCCGCACGGGGAAGGGCGTACCAGGCTGGCGACCTGCAGCTCCGAGGTGGGGGGGGGGGCGCAGGGCAGAGGGTGCGGCATGACGAGGTCGACCCCCGAGCCCGCACGCCGGAACCGTTAAAAACGGCCGTCCCCGTCCCGTCCCCGCCGGCCGGGCCTTGACGAGCACTCTGCGCCGCCCCGGGAGAGGGGCACCAGGTCTACCACCCCCCCCGGGGGGGGGGAAGTTCCCGCGACACCAGGTCTACCCCGGGACCCGCGCATTCGGGCGGGCGCCCTCCCCGGGAAAAAGGCCGCCAGGCCACCCGCCCCGGTATAGCGGCGACAGGACTACCTGCCAATTCCGGGGGAGGGCGGGGGGAAGGAAAAAAAAAAGAAGTGGGCAGGGAGACACCAGGTCTACCCCCGGACCCACGCATTCGGGCTGGCCCTTGGCCCGGCGGATCAGTCACCGTGACCGGAGCGGGCGAGCAGGGCAGAGTTATGCGCCGGAGGTCGACCCGCTGCTGCCGCCCACCTATCAGCAGCCGCTCGTGGGTCAGCAGATCAACCTGCTCCCAAGCAGCGGAGGGAAAGGAGAAGGAAAAAAAAAAAAAAAAGACAGGAGCGATTGACTGAAAATCAAGATCAAGCGAGCTTTTGCCCTTCTGCTCCATGGGAGGTTTCTGTCCTCCCTGAGCTCGCCTTAAGACACCTGCATTACGGTTTGACAGGTGTACCACTCCAGTCAAACTTCCCACCTGACGCTGTCCCTGGAGCGGGTTGCACCCGGCATGCGCCAGGCGCTTGGCGCCAGAAGCGAGAGCCCCTCGGGGCTCGCCCCCCTGCCTCACCGGGTAAGTGGAAAAAACGATCAGAGTAGTGGTATTTCACTGGCAGCCGGGCCGCGGTATGGGTCGCGCGTGCGTGGGGCCTCCCACTTATTCTACACCTCTCGTGTCTCTTCACAGCGCCAGACTAGAGTCAAGCTCAACAGGGTCGTCTTTCCCCGCTGATTCCGCCAAGCCCGTTCCCTTGGCTGTGGTTTCGCTGGATAGTAGGTAGGGACAGTGGGAATCTCGTTCATCCATTCCTGTGCGTCACTAATTAGATGATGAGGCATTTGGCTATTATTGAACCATGGAACATTCCATGCCACCTTTTCCGAGTTGGGCTTGGTAGGCGGCTTGTCCGCCCGAGTCACATTTGGTGCGCATCATCTGGGGACTAGATCCCATGTCACAATTATCCAGGCTCAACCACAAGAGAGCCGGGCAATAGCCAAATTCAGCGGTACGGAAGACAGAGCAAGCCCCACGTCGTCTGTGTGAAGAATTTTACTGTTGCCTTCTGAAGAAGGACTTTGTATATAGAAAGTCACAGTATATAAGCCAATCAAAAATTACACATCCTTACCTTTACTTGTAAAGATGTGGAGTATGTCCACCGAGGACAGGAGCGCCCTTTGTGAAAAGAGTCTCGCTGTCCTCCTCAGGAGGCTGGTAGAGAGTCCAAGGTCGGTGAAGAGACTCTCGTTGCCTTTATACCACTTCCCTCTAACGCCAATTGGGAATCCCAAGAACTCCACCTCTCCCGCATTCGTCATTTCCTTCACTTGTTCTTCCAGATGTTGATATTTCCGGACTTTCTCTGCCGTGGCGTCACCTAGAGATGACAATCCACTTTCGTAGCGAACAGTTACATCCACTACTTTCGCCCGGTCCTCCTTAACTACAACCAAATCCGGCTGAAAGAGTTCATTGTTGTTATCCCTGAGGTTCAGTTCGATATACACCAACCACCCCAGTCTCTTGGCCTCTTCAGCCAGCATTCCACACAAGATGTTATGTCTGCGAATCCAGGCCTCCTGAACCGCCGGGCAGTATCCGATAATATGGGAACAAGTTTCCCATTCCACAGGACAATGCCTGCACCCCTTTGGAACCCCTTCTCCCAGCCCCCGTGCCAAATACTCACTAGTGGGATAGACATTGGCCCGCAGCTGTATTGCTGTTAATAGCTTCCTGTGGGGAATACTCCGATAATGAACGAGCCAATCATTACTGATGTTGTCATTTTCAAAGTTCTTTATACCGCGGCCTTGTGATCTTAGATTGGCCCAATTTTCTAACTCTCTTTTCCTCCACTTGCTAGGAACCGGATAGATGACTCTGGGTGATGACATCTCCCATTCGGATGAAGCCTCGCCGCCTCCCAGTGCAACCGGAATTGTCATCGGGAGTTCCTCTCCGATTGATGGAATCTTATCAGCCCTTCCTCCAGCAGCGATCCATACCTTGTTGTATTCCCTCTGGATCCCCTCTTCGAGAACAATAGTTCTCGTGATGATATCAGACTGGGCAACTCGGTGCAACCAGTGAGCCTGTATATTTGGAATTTGGCTCGCCAGCCGCGCAATTCCTAAGCCGCCATCACTTGTGCTGGCATATAAGATGGTGTCACATGTGCTGGGAGGTAAGTGAAGCCAGCTCTTCACTGCCGATCTAATGGCAAGGTCCACGGTCTGGAGGTATGAGGCATTCACACCAGAATGATCTGCTGCATACAGCACCTGTGGGACTGCATACCTGTTCAAGATTTCTGCTTTCTGCAGTGGTTTTAACGGGGCTGTCCCGATGTTTTTCACCCAGGTGTCAAGCTTTTCTTTCAACTCTGGCTTCGAGAGTCCGACCCACGGGTCTACTCCCAGGCCCAAATATTTCTCGGAGCTGCCAGGCTCAATTATATGGAGTTGAGCCCCTTCAATTTCCCACGGGTCACAGTTATTAACTGTATAAGAATCTTTTGTGGGCCTTACCATGAACCCATGGCATTTCTTAGCTTGCACCTTCAGCCCTGTAGCATGACAGAATTCTTCCACCACTTGGATATTCTTCTGCATGCCCTCCCATGAGTCGCTGAGTAGGACCAGATCATCTGTGAATGCTAATGATGATATCGAGCTGCTACCGTATTTAAATCCTTCTTTGATCTCTTCTAGTTTACATAATAATGGGTCTACTGCTAAATTGACTATTAATGGGGACATCGGATCACCTTGCTTTACCCCGGTGAGGATCTTAATCTTTTCAGAACAGTTTTCCCCTATCTCAAGCCTAGTTGCACAGTTGTTATATGAGTTGGTGATGATGTCAATTATATGATCGTCAACGCCCTTCTGTCGGAGGACCTCCAGGATATGGTGGTGATTGACTGAATCGAAGGCTTTCGCTAGGTCCACAAAGACGACCGCCAGCGTCTTGTGATCTTTCTTGGCATGCCTGATGAGCACTTGCAGGAGCTTTAGATTTTCTGCACAGCCTGGGGCTGAAATAAACCCTCTTTGTCGGTTGTTAATTGGACAGGCTCGCTGCAGTCGTGCTGTTAGGATCCGTGAGAATAATCTTAAGATTACCGACGCGATGGTAATAGGCTGCCAATTGTTTATGTCATCAATTTTACTCGGATCCGCGGATTTTGGTATTAGGATTGTTCTGCATTCTTTGATCCCATCAGGGATCCTTCCAGCCAGCAGCCACAGGTTGAACAATTCAGCCAATTGGCTCCCCTGAGGGTCCTTTTTAATAACGTCCCTCAGGGACAGGCCGTGTGGTCTGGGAGCGGAGTTCTTATTCATTTCCGCGATGTTCTTCAGGACCTCCTTTGAGGAGATCATTTCTTTGAATGCAGAGTTTTCCGCTATTCCAGCACTCCGGAAAGCACCCAAGCCAGCAAATGGGGATCCCTCTTCCCACTTCCTCTGAAACGAGCCATATAGCTCGCTCACTGGAAGGGGGCACTTCAGTGCCTCGATGTTATCCAGAATGATACCAGCGAGCTTCTTGCGATCTATCTCAAAGAGCTGCTGGTATCAGAGGTACAGCCCCCTTCTCACCGCCCTGTTCTTCATCCATCTCCTTTCCTTCTTCACAGGTGCGGGTTTTACTTGGTGTTTCCTCCGTTGTTTCAATTTTGCTACGGCGATGTGCCCTGCCAGCTGTGACAGCCACTCTTCTGCCGATGCTTCGATGATTCTCCGTGCCTCCTCTCCATCCTCTACGATCCTCTTGTATGCAACCATTTGGCTTGTTGGTAAGGAACCTGCCCGTATCCTCTCTGTTATAATCTTTCTATATTCCATTCTTATCCTCGCATTCCTTTCCTTCTCTGCCGGGGGCTCCCCACCGCACTCTGTTGCTGCTCTTCTAGGCAGTGCCGCAGTCTTGGCACTAGCCGCAAGCTGCCGTCTTTTGTCACTGATCTGCTTCGCTGTTTTTGTGGGCAAATGCTCCCCGATCAGTTTGTTGACCAAGCACTCGGTCTTAAACTACTCTTCCAATTTTAGCAGTAGAGCCGTCTCTTCCTCTGTCCAGCAGCTCTTGTGCATTCCTCGCAGGCTTTTTTCCTTCGGTCGAGTTGCTTCAATCCACTCCAGATTTCTAGTTAGTGGGTGCATAAGTCTTTTATGCTGAGATATGCCGCTCTTGGTTTTAAATTTTCGATTACATTCCCCACAGTGCCATATTCCAGGTTCCTCCGGGGCTTCTTCCTGATTCTGCGTATCTGGAGCTCCCTGGCATTTCGGGAAGTGTCAGGCAATACTGTGGTGTTTGATATTTGTCCTCCCACAATGGGAACACTGAAAGAGGATTCGTTGCCGACCGTGGGCTCTCTTGAGATGATTGATTAGAGCCGCAACTTTCCCCATCCTGATACCACAGCAAGGACATGCTGGATGTTGATCTGGGATCTTCACGACTGGTGTTCCCAGATCAGTCATTCCCCCCATTGCATCAAGGATGGGATTTATAGTATTTATTGGTAGAATTGCAGGGCCGGAGGGAGTTCTTGGTTCCATGTCTATCACATCTTCCTCTGGCGCTTTTTCAGCCCCGATCATTGGTGATGATTCAACAGGTTCCAAGGCCTCCTAAACCTCTGGCAGTTCTTTAGTGCAATTCAAGGTCGGGTCGGGACAAGTCCCTTCCCAACCGGTCACGTCCAAGTTATAAAAGGTCAAATTCTGGGTTAGGTGGACCACCTCCTCTGGTGTTATTCTCGCAGGGCATGCCCTTGCCATTTCCTGGAGGATTTCCCCTGTCTGGGTGGCCACTGAGACATAGTTCACAACCGAAAATTTTATCAGGTTGTCCAGCATGACTGCAGGGGTTCGGGATATCACCAGATGAACCAGCCCCCAAGTTCACCTGATATGCCTTATGTTATAGGTAAACGTGACAAATTGACGACCACTCGGGCCGGGTTGCATAAATCCCAATCCCCCTTTTTGTTTTGGTCCCTTTTAATTTGTTCATCAAATCGAGCAACAGCCTCCTGTGCCAGGGAGAGCATAGGGTTATGCTTACTCTCATCTTCATTTAGTTGTTCATATTGACTTTTTATCAACAGTAGGTGGGCAGCTTCGAGTCTGCTTTTTGCTAAGTTAATTATTTTATTTACTACACACGGCCCAAAGGTCAACACAAGTACTAGTAAAGCTAATGGACCCGCGATTGTAGACAATAAGGTTGTTAGCCAGGGAGAACGACTGAACCATGATTCATACCACCCTTGCTGGGCTTCTCTTTCCTTTTTACGCCTTTCAAGGCCTTCTCTCAGTTTCGCCATAGTATCCCTGACAACTCCTGTATGATCCGCGTAAAAACAGCATTCTTCTCCTAGTGCTGCACACAATCCTCCCTGTTGCAAAAATAAGAGGTCCATCCCTCTCCTGTTCTGTAACACTACTTCTGATAGCGATGTCAACGACTTTTCTAAGGCTGTAATGGATTTTTCTATTCGTTCCAAGTCCTCATCCACTGCCGCCCGTAGGGTGCCAAGGCTCTGCTGTTGCATCACTAAGGAGGAGATTCCGGTTCCCGCTCCCACTGCCCCGAGGCCCAGTAAGGTGGCTATAGTAATTGGGGTGATTGGTTCCCTCTTTACTCGGACTGGGTGAGGAGTGTCCCAATGATCGTACATCACATTTTCTGGATGGTACAAGATCCTTGGAACTACTTCCACTTGTATACAATATTCTGGGGACCCACTGAGTACCTTTAGGGAGACACAGGGAGTTAGGCCCGTTTTTGAGCATATCCATCTAGTTGCTTTGGTGGGAATAATCCATCCATTTTCGGAGGTGTAGGTTTGCAATGTTATAGACCCACACAGCTTTCTTTTTGATTTTGGTACTTTGCCAATACACATTCCCATTCCCGTAACTTGTTCCATGGTTAACCCCTTCTTCTTATCTTCCCATTGACAATGTGAGTCGGAATCACTGCTTAAGATATATGTCATATTTACTCCTATTGCTTCATAAAAAGGGGGTCTTATGTCGTAGCAGAACCAGCAATGGGTAGTTATACTAGGGGTTGTAGCATTTAATACTTTGTAGGTTGCTTGCACAACCTTCCACAGAGGATTGTCTACGCTCTCTGTGGCTTTACTTTCTGAGATTACAACAGTATCTTTTGGGGTGGGGTGGTTCATAGGAATACTTGTCGAATTCATGATCACACTCGTGGGTTTGATTCTTGATTCCACCCCTTTAACAACTAGATTCGGCCCTATTGCTTGAGGAGTAGGTCGCACACTTTCTTTCTTTATGAAAATTAATCCACCTCTGTCGGTCCCGGACTCCCAGAACCGGACTCCCCAGGTCTTTCCCAAAAACCATCCCGGATCCTCCGGACGGGTGATATTTATCACTAAATGTTTACAAGTTCCCGGGGGGGTATAGTGGGGATTTCCCCGATACCCCAGCTGGAAATCCTCCTTAGGGGGGGTACACCCAGAAGGCCCCCATTTTACTGATAAAAACTTATCTGACCCTGCTCCTGGAGTCCAATCAGAGGCTACAGTTTCACATCCCCAATAAGCACAATAATAAGAGTTTGGGTAGTTACAGTATCCTCGCCCAGGATTAGAACTAGGACAAAAGTAAAACGGTTTCCCGAACTCTCTTCGACTCGAACATGGCTCAGTGGGTACCAATTCACACAAGGTAGGTGTGAATGTAGGGTTCCTGGGTACACTTCGCACTTAGATCACTTTTTGATCTTCCCACCTTATTAATGACCATTTAAAGGGTTGGTGTACGTTATGTTCCCCTTTGATTCGTCTTCCTAATAAGCCCAGCACAATCATCTTCCAGAGGAGTAGTGGACCCATGGCTTGGTTAACGGATACTTTACGAACCCTTAATGCCTTGGAGGGGCAATCCGTGATGCCAAGTGTCTCTGGGACTTTAAGGAGTCTGGGTCTTACAATTTTGGGTATTCCTGCTTAGGAGGTGGCTTGTCGGCCTCGATCCCCACAGTTTCTATACGTCTCTGTCTCCTCTGCCTACTCTTTTGCTCAGAGCAGCAGGGTGTACCGTCTTCTCGACAGCAGCCGTATTCTTCAGGGGAACCTCCTTTATGTGCCTTTCTGATTTGAAAGGCTTCCCAGTTTTTCGAGAGAGACACCCAACATACGGCACAGTCCACCTACAATTGGTGTTTTTAATTTTAGCCTTATGTGATCGGGGTGGTTGGCGTGGGTAC
Source organism: Apteryx mantelli (assembly GCF_036417845.1). NCBI lineage: Eukaryota > Metazoa > Chordata > Aves > Apterygiformes > Apterygidae > Apteryx > Apteryx mantelli. The sequence goes on from NW_027118755.1 coordinate 2,446,640, forward strand.
AACCTTTCTCAGGTTGTACTCCTTTAACAAAGGCTTCCCACCATTCTACCGATCTTTTCTTAAGATCTTTTAATGTCCAATAAGTCAATTTTGTCGTAACAAGGGCGGCAAATGCCGCTAGGGATATACCCGTACTAACAATGAGTCCACTACTTCCCTTTACAAACCCTACATGCATAACACACAAAGGGATAACAAATACAATGTGGGGTTATAACAAATACTATGTTAGGTTTTACAAAATGTGGTCTCACTTATTGAGGTTTCCAGGTTTCTTCTTAAAGGTTACTTTTAAATTGTCTGGGTTTCCAAAGGCTTCCCACGATGATTCTGAAATCGGTCCTTTAATTCTGCTAGCATGTGTCCATCCTCGCTCTGCGGTACGAATAGCAGTGTCTGTGGTAAGCAAAACAAGGAAAGGTCCCTCCCAGCGGGGAGTCAAGGATGAGTCTTTCCAGGTTTTAATTAAGACCTTGTCTCCAGGGTTAACTCGGTGAATGGCTGCATCTAGTGGAGGTCTCTGTACTATTAGTCCTTTCTTTATCAATTCCTGTCTTCTCTTCATAAGCTCTGTAATATATTTCTGTAATAATCTCTCTTCTACTTTAGGATGTTCTTTTGGTATTTCTAAATCATATGGCATCCCATATAACATTTCAAAAGGGGAGACTCCTGTGTCAGTTCTGGGCTGAGTTCGTATATTCAACAAAGCTAAGGGTAAACACTTGATCCAGTTCATCTGGGTTTCCATCATTAGCTTCGTTAACTGTTTTTTTATTTCCCCATTCATCCTCTCTACCTTTCCTGAACTTTGAGGATGCCAGGGAGTGTGATACTCCCACTTGATTCCTAAAGGATCTAATGTTTCTTTAATGACCTTGGATGTAAAATGTGGCCCCCTGTCTGAGTCTATGACCGATACATTCCCATACCAGGGTATGATATTTTCTAACAATATCTTAGCTACCGATTTCGCAGTTGCTCGGGCTACGGGAAAGGCTTCTACAAAGTAAGTTAAACGATCTACTATAACTAATAGGTATTTATACCTGCCCACTTTCGGGAGTTCTGTAAAGTCAACCTGTATTTTCTCAAACGGTCTCCTGGCTATTGATCGTTCCCCCTGGGACTTTTTCCCTGAGGTGCTGCTTGTTAACCTTCTGACAGGTCAAACATTCTCCCACTAGTCTTTTTGCTATGTCATATATTCCAATGCACATATATTTAGTTCCAAACTGGTCTACTAATGCTTGCACTCCCCAATGAGTCTGTCGGTGGAATTCTTTCATGATTCTGCAAGCTACGCCTTTGGATACAATTTCTCTATCATCGGGCAGCACCCATTTACCTTCTTTTTCTAGGGCTCCTATCTGTCGTAATTTATCTATTTCCTGTTTAGTAAAACTCATCCTGGTATCTAGCTTATCTTGGCCCTCTTTTCCTTCAGACAATAGGTGTAAAGCTGCCTTTCTTGCCTCTTCATCTGCCAGATTATTTCCCCTTATGTGGTAAGATGTGCCTTTTTGATGGCCCCTAACATGTATTACTGCGATTCTCCGAGGTCCCCTCAGAGCTTCTAAAGTTTTTCTAATTAATTTTTCGTGCACTAAATTCTTCCCTTGTGAATTAATCAGTCCTCTTTCTTCCCATATTTTCCCAAATGTATGTACTACTCCATAAGCATATTTAGAGTCGGTGTATATAGTCCCTATTTTGCCTTTTAAAATTTCTAAGGCTCTAAAAACTGCATACAATTCACAAGCCTGGGCCGACCAAGTTTTGTCTAGGGGCCCTGATTCTATTAACTCTAGAGACTTCCCATCTACAATAGCATACCCTGATCTGCGTTTCCCTTCAACTACGCGAGAGGATCCATCCACAAAGAATTTAGTCCCCTCTGGTAACTCCTCTTCTTCTAAATCTTCTCTTATTTTAGTTTGGTATTCTATTAGACGTATACAATCATGTCTTAATTGACCACTGGCTTCCCCATACAGGAACTGGGCTGGATTCTGCAAGCTTGTAGTCTCAATTTCCAACTTTGGAGAATGGATTAAAATGCCCTCGTATTTTAATAGTCTAGCATCGGTTATCCATTTTTCAGCTTTTTGTTGTAGTACTCCTCGTATATTATGAGGGGTATATATTTTTAATTCTCCTCCAAAGGTTATCTTTTTAGCCTCTTCTACTAATAAGGCTGTAGCTACAATGGCTTGTAGGCAAGTGGGCCATCCCCGACTAACGGGGTCTAGCAATTTTGAAAAATACCCTATAGGTTTCTTTTTCCCTGCCCATTCCTGTGTTAGGACTCCAAAGGCTGTCCCTTCCTGTGTATTGATAAACATGTAGAACGGTCTCTTAATATCTGGTAAACTCAAAAGAGGCGCATTCACCAAGTCGGCCTTCAAATCTTCGAGGCTTTGATCATCGGTTTGAGTCCATTTTATCAGCCCATCTACTATTAGTTTTTGATATAAAAATTTTACTTTATTGCTATAATTTTCAGTCCATTGCCTGCAATACCCTAATAACCCCAGCAATTGTCGGACCTGTCTTTTGCTCTTCGGGGGTCTTATTGACAATATACCATTTACCCTTTCAGGGTCCAATTTTTTTGTGCCCTTGCTAAGCCAATGTCCCAAATACTTCACCTCTTCTTCCGTAAATTGCAACTTTGATTTCGATACTTTCAATCCCTTTAAACTTAGGAAATTTAACAACTTAATACTCTCACATCTAACTTCCTCCTGGGTTTTTCCTGCTAGAAGCAAATCATCCACATATTGTGTTAAAGTAATTTGAGGATTAGTCTCGTAAGTACTTAGAACCTGCTCCAGGGCTTGCCCAAACAAATTAGGGGATTCTGTAAACCCTTGTGGCAAAACGGTCCATCGGAGTTGTTGTTTCCTATGGGTATCTGGGTCTTCCCACTCGAAGGCAAAAAAGTCTCTACATTCTTCTTTAAGGGGGCATGCCCAAAATGCATCTTTCAGGTCTATAACCGTATACCATTTAGCCTCAGGTGACAGCTGACTAAGTATGGTATAGGGGTTAGCTACAACTGGGAACCTGGTAATTGTTCTTTTGTTTATTTCTCTTAAATCTTGTACCAGTCTATAAGTACCGTCTGATTTCTTTACGGGTAGTATGGGGGTATTATGGGGAGACATACAAGGCTCCAGTAACCTTTGATTTATTAGCCTCTGGATTACTGGTCAGAGTCCTTGCCTCCCTTCCTGTGACATTGGATATTGCTTGTCTCTAACAGGGATTTCTGGATTCCGTATACTCACTTCAAAGGGAGCAATATCTAGTTTCCCTACTGATTCTGGGGTATACCGGATTTCAGGGTTGATTTTGGCCTCATCTTCAATAGTAAGGGTGCATAATTTTATAACTAATTCTTGATTCTCTACTTCTAAATTGACTCCTAATTCAACCATCATATCTCGGCCCAGTAAATTATATTCAGCTTCGGGAACTAATATAAAGGATCCAACACTTAATCGAGAGTCTGATTCTATTTCCACATTTTTAATTACTGGGACCTTAAAGGGCTCTCCCTTAGCTCCTATCACTTGTAATTTCTCTGGGGACGGTTTACACCCCCAGGGTACCGTTTGGACAGTAGATCTTTCTGCCCCAGAATCCACAAGGAATTCTACTTCTTGTTGCTGGGGACCCAATTTCAATTTTATCAAGGGCTCCGTTCCTTTATGAGTCCCCAGCAGATAGAGCCCCTGACCCCCCTAATCTTCTTGGAACATTTGCTCATCCTGCATTCGCTTCCTACAATTCCTCTTCAGGTGCCCTTTCTTCTGGCAATAACTACAAACTGTGTTTTCAATAGAGCCTGTCCCCCAGGGGTACTGGGGTCTACCCCGGAATAAAGTTGCAGATTTTTCCTAAGTCTCTCGAGCCATTCTGTTGGTGTCTCATCCTTCTTTTGTTGTTCCATGAAGGCCTTATTAATATTTTGCCCCCTGGGAACAGATTCCCTGATTCCCTGAACTATTATGGTTCTCAGATCGGACATATGTGTCCGATGCTCAGCATTCTGATTGTCCCAGTCCGGCCGTTGGGTGGGCCATTTAATATCTGCTGCGGGACCTTGTTGGTGTTGTTGATCCCAAATCCGCATCCCAGCCCTACGGATCATTTCCCTTTCTTCCACTGTAAATAATATGCTTAAGATGGATTGTAATTCCTCCCATGTATAAAGGCTAGGACCTAAAAACTGATCTAATTTCTCAGCCACCCCTAAAGGGTCTTCTAATAAATTCCCCATTTCTTTCTTAAAATCCCGTACGTCCCCTGAACTCAGGGGCATAGACACAAATCCCATCCCCGGTTGTGGTCCTCCCATGGGGAGTTCTCGCAAGGGGTACAGCTGATCAGATCGCCCACCTCCCCTCGTTTGACTCCTCGTGACCCTTCGGGTTTCTTCTGGGGAACTAGGAGGGTCTAGATCCCAGTCTGGGGTCGTTGGAGAGGGGCTACGAGGAGGGGCCGGTGTTGGGTTTTGAGCCAGAGCTGAGGGAATACAGGGGGGAGGAGAAATGAGAAGTTCCTCCAGTATTTTGCTTTTCTTCCTCGGACCTTTCTCTTTCAGGGTAAATATCATGGTCCGGGTATCTGGTCTTATCCATAAACTAGCATACTCACTTTCTTCTAAACTAAAGGGCTCCTTTGAATTCACATATATATTTAGGGCCTGACATATCCAATTTTCAAAAGACCCGTATACTGGCCAATAAAGGTGGTCTCTTCTAATCTGCTTCCCACCCCATACTTGCATACAGTAATATACCATTTTTTCTCGGCTTTTGCCTTTTCTGGAGGGCCAATCGTTCCAATACTTAATCATTAATCCTAAAGGGCTATCGGGCGGTATATCCGGTAACCGTACCGTAAAGCCCTCTATGGGATCAGAAGACTTGCTCTTTTTCTGTCCCATCTTCCGGAGCACCCACCTCAGTCACTCTCTTTCTTTTACAACTCTCTTTCTCTCCTCGGGGGACCGCACTCACACCACCCGAGTCTTTGCTGCTAGGATGGTTGTTCCTTCGTAGAGGGCGGCCCAATCGGCCGTCGGGTGCCCCTTTTCGGTCCCCTGCTACACAAGGACCCCCTCTCCTGGAGGGTCTGCACCAAGGACCCCCTCTCCTGGAGGGTCCGCACTCGCACCGTCCCCTGTTACACAAGGACCCCCTCTCCTGGAGGGTCCGCACTCCGCTGGGGACGTCTCACGTGCTCCGGGTATCCCACCCCAACCGAACGGAACCGCATACATATACTCACTCAGTCCTGAGTCTTCGTTCGGATCTTCGTGCACAAAGTTTACGGGGTACTGCAGTTCTTTTGCTTACTTGTCCTGATTTAGAGTTTGGAAATACAGGTTCTGGTAGGGGACTACCCACTCAGGGGCCATCCGAAGACGGGATGGGGCGCCTCCCCTGAGTCAGAGTCCCGAAACCAGGGAGACCTGCATCCGAGTCACGGCACCAAAATTGTTATAAGTAAACGTGACAAATTGACAACCACTCGGGCCGGGTTGCATAAATCCCAATTTAATAGAATAATTGAGCAAGTCACAAGTAAGCAAAACAGCGCTGGGCGGCCGGGGAGTCTCCTGCTCCATCAACGGCGCGCGCAACCCCCCCCCTCACAGTCTCCTTATATGCGATTCCAGTTCCGGGTATACATGGCACTTTCTGTAACTTCTGCGGTTGCGCCGGCTGTTGCTAGGGGGTCTTCTTCAGGCCTCTGGTGGTCGTGGGGATGAAGGCTGGAGTCTTCCTCTGCATTGTGTGCCATATTAGGCTATCGAAACTAACATTGCCGCTTCGCTAGCTCAACTCAATTTTCTCAGGCAAGGTACATGCCCCCCCCCCACAGGCTGTAGGATGTTCCCACAGATGTTCCCAAGGCTGTTTCTCACTCTGATATAACAAATTAGCACATATCACAGTGATTAGGGTTCTTTGTCCATTGTTTTGGATGCCTTTCAGCAGTTGACACAGGTCATTGTGTTGTAGTAGTTTTTTCACCAGTGTAAGTTTCATTCCGATGGGGGTAGGCAATAAATCTCCATTTAATATATAATTAGATTGTAACAACTGATGAGCCGTAACAGGAGCTGAATAAGTAAAATTGCATCCCATAATTTCAGTAAAGTTACAAACAAATGTTTGAGTGCTTGCTTGTATCTACAGTAATGTTATCTCCAAGTATAAAATCACAAAGGGTTCTCATACAAACACGTCCTTTTCCAAGATACGCAAGTACAATTTCAGGGGTTTCATCTGGATCTCTTTCAAAATGACAAGGTCATTTTGTGTCAAGACAAATGTCTTGGGCTTTGGTGGTATTCCTCTCACAAATAAATCCTCGTTCCCGTACAACACATGCGTTAACATCAACGGTTTGCCATTTGTTTCCGTTTTGTTAGGCCCATACTCGAAGTTCTAACGCATAGTGTATAGTGCCATTATGATTCAATCCCAGCACAATGATTGGGTATATGGTGTATACTGAAGCATTGCGTATTGTTGAGACAAAGGCTGTGGCCTTATTGTTGATGGGGTCATAAGTAAAATGGACTAAATGCCACCAAGGTTGGGAGTCTTTTTCAAATTTAGTTGCATTATCACAAATTACCTTTCGAATTTCAGTGGGTAAGGTGCCCTCTTCACCTTCTCTTATAATTGCTGCTGCCATAGATTGCATCCAGAGTTGAGCTTGGATACAACTAAGAGCTAGAGAAGCATTATCTTGGGCTACACCAAGTGCATCCACAATCAATTGGTGGTCCTTTTCATTAATCCTTTCCCACTGAGGCAATACGTCGGACAGGAGCCATTGATTAGTACTCAATGCTAACAGGGAAGATCGGAGTGGGTGTTCCAATTTATTTCAATCACCCGTTGCGGTGCTTAGTTTATTTATGAGCACTTCCGCATCTATGCTATTCAAGACTCCCAGTCCAGTCCCTAAAATTCTGGTTGCATCTCTCTGTGTTCTTTTTGGGGAGGTGAGGATTTATCCATGTAGCCAAGCTGACCATCCTGCATAGGATGTGCTTAGGAATTGTGAGCATGTGGGCTTTACAGCAGAGATATTAATTTGCATTCATAATTCTACTCGCTTGAGTGACTGGGAAGGGTTGACTAGGACCCATTGTTGGCTTACATATTTGATGGCATAGGGTCTGATTTCTGAAATCTGTGGGGATAGCTTTTTCTCATCCTTTTTAACAGCAGAGGTATTTATGCTGGGGGGAAAGGTTCTTCTTGTCATCTTGTTGGATGCTGCAAAACAAAAAGGTAGAATAGACTCATCTCGGTGGGGTTTTCTGAACAGGTTACCCCATGAAAAAGAAGGAAAAATCCATCGTGCACTAATTCTATGTTTTGCACTACTGTTACCAGTAGCTTCCTATCTATATATTGGTACAGTTTCACATCTTGAGAGAGTGAGATTGTCTGTAAAAACTTAGCAAGTGCAGCATGAGCAATTCTGTGTGAATGTTCATACCCCTGTGGGAGTCTGTTAAAGGTATATTGTATTCCCTCCCAAGTGAAAGCAAACTTCTCTTTATCCTCCTCCTGCAAGGGGACCATAAAGAACATAGCTTTCACATCTAGCACCGCCATCCATGGGTATGCAGCTGCTTGTAAAGTAGCTGTTAAGTTTGCAATGTTTGGTACAGCAGCTGTTAGTGGGGCTGTATCAGCACTCAGGTGCCGATAATCAATTGTCAAATGCCACTTCCCATCTGGTTTCTGAACTGGCCAGACAGGGCCAGACATGGGGCGTGGGTTCTGGAGATAATCTGTCATTTCTCCAAGTCAGCTGTGGCTTCAGAAATTCCATTTTGTGCCACAGCAGAAATTGGATATTGCAGTATGCTAGTAATTTTTGAATCAGGGAGTGCAGGGGCTGTGTGAAGTACACTCACTGCAGCCTCCCTATTTCTACTGGGGTTGGAGTCGAAGTCTGAGCTGAAGGACCACGCACTGTCGTCTGGCAGGCTCCAGGTTCATCCATTTAAAGCAGCAAAACCTAAAAATTTTTTTCATTGTGATCTTTAACTGCAAAGCCAGTAGTCAACACGCGCCTCTCACCTGGGAGCCATAAATTAACCTTGGCAGTTTGGCACACAACACTTGCTCTGTTCACACTGGCAATTTTAACTCTTTGCCATCCGGATCGCACACCCATCTTCTTGGCATTTTGTTGTGTTAGTATTGAAATTTGTGCTCCCCTATCTATTAAAAACTTCACCAATTGTTCATTGAGGACCGACTGGAATCAAGATATATGGGCCATTATCACTTATCCACTGATAAACCTGCACTTGCTGGACAGGCAGACCCAATTGCCTTCCGGGCATTACTTGCCTTTTTGCTTCATGCCCTGCAATTCTTCCCTAAGGGGGAGGAAGGGATTGTCTCTCTCTCTCTCTGGGAGCTGGCGCCCAAGGAGTCAAAGTACGTTCCTTCCTTTCGCCATTATCTCGTTTCTGGAATGCTTCAGTCAGACTCAAGATAATGCCAGTAGACTGACCTTGAATCGCGACTCTGGGAATGCCTAGGGCTAAGGCTTTCCTCCACAATCCATTTCTCCATTCTCGAGATTCTGTTTGTGGGTCTTTAGGCTTACTTCCCTTCGATCTAGTTTCTGTTCCCCATGGGGGTATCACTGGTCTCACCCTACGATCTCCTCCACGGGACTTCAGGTTCCTGTTCTCATCTGTTGGATCTTCCCAGCCCATTTCACGGCTGTGGTTAACAATGCCGTGTATTAATACTGCCCATGTAGGGAGTTGCCTGCAGGGGGGTATGTGGCGGGGTGTTGTTATCACCTAGTCTTTCACTGCATTCTGTGTCTCTTCTTATCTCATCCTAATTTATAATTAAATAGGGTTTAAGAATTGCTGGGGCTCCTCTAATGAGTGGTTTTAACACTGCTGAATCTACTATAGAAGATATGGGATATCACCGCGTCCTCTTGGTGCATGGCTTGTATGTAAGCAGCTTTTGTGACAGCTGTGGAGAGCTCACTTATAATTGTAATGGGGATTATGGAAGGTTCACCTCGCTCCATTGTGCCTGTTCCTCCAGCCCAGTAAGCTACTCGACTGGTGATAGAATGGGGTATATCTGCAGAGTCAGGTCCTAAATGTAAGGAAACTCCTGGACCTCAATAGCTGTTTGCTACTCATCCTCACTCAGTGTTATTCGGTCACCGCCACTTAGGCAAACTTGGCACAAGTATTCAGTTTCAGTTTCAGCTGTTTTTCTGCTCTCTCTCTCTTGCAAAATTGTCAATTGTAAGGAATCCCAGGGAGTGGTTTGCATAGTATGTCATGGAGCACCACCTCGAGGTCCCTTGTTTCCTTGGGTTTTAACAATGGGTCTAGCTTCAGAGTCGGGGGATTTGAGGGGAACAAAGGGTCATCTTCTCCTGGCTCGCTGTCATCGGATCAGCCCAGATGTTTCCGTCCCAGTCTTCAGGGGATACTATTAGTTTCCTAATCTGTACCATGTTGGGTGGCAGGCATGGAGCCTGCATAAGCGTCATCTCGACCTTTTCTCCCAACTTTTGTCTTTTCTCCTTTTCCTCCTGTAACTGTTTCTGCAGTTGTTCAATTTTCAAAGACAGGAACAACTCAGTTGCCCTTCTGTCACCCAAATCAGGAGAAAAACTTCTTAATGCTAAAAAACCCCCAACAACTAGAGACCACCAGAGACCCCCCCACAGAAGCCCCCCAGAGACTCAGACCTCATGTGTAATGATTATGTAAATGTAGTAATTAGTTCTAAGAAATAGAATGAGTATGTATAATCATTTCTGGACATTTAATACATATGTATATGATAGAGCAATATAAACTTTAGATGATGCGACACACGGTGTGCACGTTGGGTGGAGCTATCCCCCATGTACCCAGTGCCGTAATAAAGAGAATGCCTGCTTCTTAATGCTACCTTGGTGTTAAGGAGTTTTTCTCCTGATTTCAGCGACAGTTTTGGCGACCCAGATGGGACCCTGATTCTGAACCTCGACGGATCCGTGGGATCGCAGGACCTCCAGCCAGCACCAAGGAATTCTCGGGGAGAACCTCCGATCCCCGGACCGAAGAGCTCTGAGCAAGACCCCTGGGAAGGTAGAGGCATTCCTTTCTTTAAAAGGTTGGGTTGCCTACCCGTCAGACGTGGCGAAAGCCCCACAGGGTTGGGCTATAGAGATAGCTCAAGGGGAACGTCAGGTTATAGTTCTGCTAGATGAAAGTCTGTGGAACACCCGGGTTGGTATTTGTGCACAGTTGTGGGTTGAAGTCCCACCAAGGTGGGTTAGAGTGCTGAATTGTGGATCGAATTACAATTGTGGGTTGAAGTCCCACCAGGGTGGGTTGGAGTCCCGAATTGCTCGATTTGTGTGGTAATTTGACATTTGGAACATCATTGGACTTTGTTTTGTGGATTTTGTGATTATGGGTAACCAAGTGTCGAAAGAGGGGGGGGTTTTGAAGATTCACCCCTGGGATGTATTTTAAAGCATTGGAAAGAGGCGGCAGGTCCGCCAGGAGATACCCTTACCAAAGGACAATTAATTGAATACGGTAATCATTGCTGGCCAACGTATACTTTAGAAGATCAGGAAAAACGACCTAAAAATGGAACTGTGAACTACAATACCGTATTATAATTAATGTTGTTTTGCCGAAGAGAGGGGAAATGGGATGAAGTAAAGTATGTAGATTTGTTTTTTGCATTAAGAAACCACCCTGAATGGCAGAAAGATTGTGGAATGATTCCAAAGGATCCAATGATACTAGCACTAGAGAAGGAGAGAAAGGGTCACAAGTTGAAAAGATGTTGTTCTGCTTGTAGTATCGGAAAGAGGTGTTTAAGGTGTGAATGGGAGGAGGAAGAGGATGTGGAGTTGTCAGTCGTCCCCCTGACAGATGTTGGGGGGGATGTCGAGGATGTTGTTGGGGAGGCTGAAGAGGCAGAAGGATTTAGCCCGATTACAGGGAGAACAAAAGGATGACAAGGGGAAGTGGGGGAGGTTTTACAGGCTCCCCTTCAGCAGATGGTTGGAAATACCAGACCTGTGACAGTTAAAGTGCCTTTCTCTATAACGGATTCAAGGTCCTGGAAGAAAATAGCAGGGAACTATAGAGAGGATCCGGAGAAAGTGGCATAAGTGTTTGAAACTATAATTAGGACTCAGGATCCAGACTGGAATGATTTGCAGGTAATATTAAGCACCCTGCTGGATAGTACTGAAAAGAAGATGGTATTAAATGTTGCTCGGAAACAGGCGGAAGGAACACATGCTGGTGGGGATTTGCAGAGAACGCTAGATCAGAATTTTCCTGCTACAGACCAGGGGTGGGTTCCTAACCAGCCAGGACCTCGGGGACTTTTAACAAGATATCAGAAATGGATATTGTATGGTGTAAAACATGGTATGCCAAAAGCAGTTAATTGATCTAAGCTATATGGGGTCAAACAAGAACCAGCTGAATCCCCATCTGCTTTTATGGAACGATTAAAGGTTATTGCCAGAAAATATACCAAACTGGATCCTGAGAAAACAGAGGAAGCACAGCAGCTAGCTTCAATTTTTATGGGACAATCGGCTCCAGACATTATATATGCCGACGATACAAAACTGGGAGGAGTGGCCGATACACCATAGGGCTGTGCTGCCATTCAGAGAGACCTGGACAGGCTGGAGAGCTGGGTGGAGGGGAACCTCATGAAGTTCAACAAAGGCAAGTGCAGGATCCTGCACCTAGGGAAGAATAAACCCCCACCAGGACAGGCTGGGGGCTGACCTGCTGGAAATCAGCTCTGCGGAGAAGGACCTGGGAGTGCTGGTGGACACCAAGTTAAGCCTGAGGCAGCAATGTGCCCTTGTGGCCAAGAAGGCCAATGGTATCCTGGGGTGCATCAGAAAGAGTGTTGCCAGCAGGTCGAGGGAGGGGATCCTGCCCCTCTACTCAGCCCTGGTGAGGCCACATCTGGAGTACTGCATCCAGTTCTGGGCTCCCCAGTGCAAGAGGGATGTGGCACTACTGGAGCAAGTCCAGTGAAGGGCTGCAAAAATGATTAGGGGACTGGAACATCTCTCTTATGAGGAAAGGCTGAGAGAGCTGGGCCTGTTTAGCCTGGAGAAGAGAAGGCTGAGAGGAGATCTTATCAATGTGTACAAATATCTGAAGGGAGGGTGTCAAGAGGATGGGACCAGACTCTTGTCAGTGGTGCCCAGAGACAGGACGCGAGGCAACGAGCACAACCTGAAACACAGGCAGTTCCATCTGAACATGAGGAAAAACTTCTTGACAGTGAGGGTGACAGAGCACTGGAAGAGGTTTCCCAGAGAGGTTGTGGAGTCTCCTTCTCTGGAGATATTCAAAAGCCACCTGGACGCGATCCTGTGCAAGGTGCTGTAGGTGACCCTGCTTGAGCCGGGGGGTTGGACTAGATGATCTCCAGAGGTCCCTTCCAACCTCAACCATTCTGTGATTCTGTGATAAGAAGGAAACTTTAAAAATTAGAAGGGGCAGATTCGAGAGATCTGGGAAAAATGTTAGAAGTGGCCTGGAGAGCTTTTAATAATAGGGAAAAGGAAAGAGAAATGCGACATGTTCAGAGGGAGTACTGAGAGAAGGGAGAGTGGTTGCTATTTTAACCAGGGCTCCTGAAAGAGCCTATAAAGAAAGGGAAGGCACAAGGCGGTGTTAGAGAATATTGAACTGAAGCTGTCTAGAATTAATTGCTTAGCATAACTTGCTTAGCATTAGTAGCTAAATTTGCTGAAGCCTTAGGCCTCAGGCTGTGAACTTGCTGTGAACTTTTACTTAGATAAGTAAAAGGGGGCCCCAGAGCCGGTTCAAGCTGGAGGGATAAAGAAGTTACACTGACAGCAGGAGTAGCCAACCTTGAAGATAAGCAGCAGCCTGCCTAGAGACAATGAAGGGGCCCAGTGAAGAAGGGGAAGAACCAAGACCTAACTATTACTATTGGTCCAAACTATCGCTTAAGGGGTGGGGAATTTAGATTGTAAGGGTATAATTGCCCAGGGATTTCTTTGTTTGGGGTCCCTCTTCGGAGGCACCCAGCTCAAGCTGTAATTACCACACGTATCTCATTAAATTTTATTTTTCTTCAATCTGACTTCGAACTTCTGCCTCAGCAGGAACCTAGGCTCGGACCCTGTTATGGAGGCCAGCAAGCCTGATTTTCCATAACAGTTTGGCGACCCAGATGGGACCCTAGGCGGCCACTGTTGGGGCCTCTCGTCTCCAAACGATCATCTGGCGCCATCGGGTGAGTTCACCTGGGATCTTTGGCAACGGGAGGCACCAAGAGGGTGAGTCTTAAATTCCTGCCTAAATTCTAAATTCTGGTTTGGTAACAAAGTGCACTGTAAGGGGTACGCGGGCTGATCACCGTAAGGCGTACCAGGTTTTGGGGTGGGTTCGAGTCCCACGCCCAGGTTTTGGAGTGGGTTCGAGTCCCACTCCCAGGTTTTGGGGTGGGTTCGAGTCCCACGCCCAGGTTTGGAGTGGGTTCGAGTCCCACTCCCAGGTTTTGGGGTGGGTTCGAGTCCCACGCCCAGGTTTGGAGTGGGTTCGAGTCCCACTCCCAGGTTTTGGGGTGGGTTCGAGTCCCACGCCCAGGGTTTGGGGTGGGTTCGAGTCCCACGCCCAGGTTTGGAGTGGGTTCGAGTCCCACTCCCAGGTTTTGGGGTGGGTTCGAGTCCCACGCCCAGGTTTTGGGGTGGGTTCGAGTCCCACGCCCAGGTTTGGAGTGGGTTCGAGTCCCACTCCCAGGTTTTGGGGTGGGTTCGAGTCCCACGCCCAGGATTGGGGTGGGTTCGAGTCCCACGCCCAGGTTTTGAGAGGGTTCGAGTCCCGTCTCACTCCGGCCGGAAGGGGGGAGTGCGCAGCCTGATCAGCGTAAGGCGCACTGCAAGACTAACTTAGAGTTACTGTGACTAGTGTGAGTGTGGATACCGGTACTGTGACTGGTGTGAGTGAGTATGACCTGGGAACCGAAAGGGGCACCCGTCGGCTGACAGAGCCGCCCACTGCGAAGGGACAGCAGTCCTAGCAGTTAAAGACTCGGGTGGTGTGAGTGCGGTTCCCAGAGAGAGAGAGTGAGAGAGAGAAAGAGTGTAATCATGCCGGCTGCAGGGGGTAATGAAAATTTAAATTCTGGTGTTGCTGAGAAAAAAAAAAAAAGGGTATATTATAAGGAAGTGTGCTGCCTGATCAGCATAAGACGCACTTTTCAGGAACTCAATATGGGAAATAAGTTCGGCATAGAAAAGGGGACGCCCTTAGCCGAAATTCTGCAAAACTAGAGTAAGATTGATGGTACCAAGAACCTAAGAGGAAAAAAAAAAAGGGGGGGGGGGATTGATCCAACTATGTCAGGAGGATTGGCTGTTCCTGACAAAGGATGGTAACCCGGCAGAACGATGGCCGCCACAGGGAACCTTTGATCATCAGGAGTTAACTTTCCTGCGTCACCATTTGCAGGATAGGTTCCCCGGACAAATGGATTATTGGTATGTATGGGACAGTTGGGCAAAGAAAAGTTTTCTCAGAGTATTGAAAGTAGTGCAGCTGCTAAAATGCTTGTGGAAATTGCTCCACCCTATGCGCTATCCTCTGTTTCAACTTCTCTATACCCCCCCTTGCCTTCCCCCTCTGCCTTTCAAGCCCCTTTGCATGTCGTTCCTGTGCCAGGAGTGCCCCTGCCAGGTCCGGACGGGGCACCTCAGGTGGCTACAATGCGAATTTACCGACCCTGGGGGCCCCAAGATTTGATTGCATGGAGTCAACAAACTCCCAGGCTTAGGGAAGATCCAGAGAAAGTGTTATAAATTGTAAGAGGAATACTGTGGGCGTATGATCCTGCCGGGGGGGGGGGGGGGGAGGTGCAAATGCTCCTTGAAGCCTTGTTCACTCCAGATGAAAAAACACTCAATTCTGGATGTAAACCATCCTTGGGCAGGAAAGGGGGGTGTTGTGGCTGAGACATCAGAACCAGAGTTAACTAATCTGCAAATTCCAACAGGTTTAGAATCAGTTCCTGGAAAGTTATGGAGCTGTTCAGGAATTGATGTTGGACTATTGAAATCAGCTAGTCCAGTCTCAATCAAAACAAGGGGAGGATTACCTCCCACGGTTAAACAATACCCTATCCCAAAGGAAGCAGAGAAGAGTATCCAAAAACAAAATGATCACTATCTAAAATTGGGTATCTTTAGAGTTTGTGAATCCCCATACAACACCCCGATTCTGCCAGTTAAAAAGAATAGGCAGGATTCTAAATGGCAGTCCAGAGTATCGGTTTTTACAAGACCTAAGAGTTGTAAACCAAAATGTAATCGCTCCGCATCCAGTAGTTCCTGACCCATCAACTATATTACCACAGATGCCCCACTGGGCAACTTATTTTACCGTGATTGATTTAACGGCAGCCTTTTTTAGTATACCAGTAGCTGAGGACAGCCAAGATCTTTTTGCCTTCACCTGGAAGGGACAACAATTGACTTGGACTAGGCTACTACAGGGATTTACTGGGTCTCTGACTATTTTTTTTTTTCTTTTTTTTCACACATACTTAAAAATGATCTTGCAGATATCAAACTTCCAGGACATTCAGTGTTAATACAATATGTGGATGATTTGTTATTAGCAAGTAAAGATTACGAGATATGTTTGAAAGACACTCTTTCTCTATGTAACGCTCTTGCAGAGAAAGGGCATCGAGCATCTCCGTCCAAACTCCAGCTGTGTCAACAAGAGGTAAAATATTTGGGGCTTATCTTGAAGGAAAGACACAGATTAATTGATCCAGAACGGGTAAAGACAATTCTCAATATACCCCGTCCTATAACAAAAAAGCAATTTAGGGGATTTTTAGGAGCTGTAGGATTTTGTCAGCCATGGATTCCTGGGTTGGGAGAGCTTACCAAACCATTGGTCCAGGCAACAAAAACGGAGGAGACAGAGCCTTTGACCTGGACTCCAGAAAAAGAGAAAGCTTTTACATCTGTAAAAAGGGTGTTGGTCTCAGCCCCGGCTCTAGGACTACCAGATTATAGTAAGCCATTTGAATTATTTGTTCATGAACAACGGAGTAGCAAGTGGAGTATTCAGTCAAAAACTAGGTCCTCACTGTAGGCCAGCGGCCTCTTACTTCACCCAACTAGATGCGGTAATCAAAGGCACTCCAGGATGCATCAGAGCGATAGCAGCTACAGCAGCCCTTGTTAGAAAAACACGACCTGTAGTTTTGGGTCACCCAATGACTGTGTATATGGTGCAGAAGAAGAAAGAGAATTGGAAAAAGTGGGAAGCAGTTCAAGATGAAAAAGGAATTTGGACTATCAGGGGTAAGCCCATCCTTTCCTTAAGGTATTTACTTTCTACAGATAGGTGATATCATGATCGTGGACATGGAGGAGCATCAACTGTCGCCTCATGTATTCTACAAACCTGGGCAGCTCCCGAGTGCATGTGGTTGCGAAATGCATAACAACAACCTGCCAAACTTGCCAAAAATTTAACGATACTTATCCAAAGATTAACAGAGGAGGCCACCCAAGGGCTTATTTTCCATTCCAGCGTCTACAAATTGACTATGCTGACATGCCAGCAGCAGAAGGATTTAAACATCTCCTTGTGATAGTTGATCAACTAAGCAGCTGGGTGGAAGCCTTTCCTACCTGCAAAGCAGATACGGCTGCAGTGATTAAAGCCTTGTTAAAAGAAATTGTCCCTAGGTATGGAGTCCCAGAAACTATAGATTCAGATAGGGGTTCTCACTTTTCAGCAGGACTTTTAGGGAAATTATATCAAATGCTAGGAATTCATAGAGAATTGTACACACCTTATCATCCCTAGTCTTGAGGACAAATTGAGAGAAAGAACAGAACTATTAAAAACAAGTTAGCACGGGTATGTACACAGGCAAGACTCAAATGGCCTAACGCCTTAAACTTAGTGCTGTGGGAAATTAGAACAACCCCTAGACAACCAGTAGGATTATGCCCAACAGAAGTCTTATTTGGGCATCAATTGGCTATACCAGGAACTTATATCCCGGCTAAGACCAGCCTGTTGGACGGAGATGAACAGCTAACCCAGTATGTTATAGGTATGCAAAAAAGGTTTGAAAATCTTAAAAAATATGCTCAATGGTATCAATCTACACCACCCGAAATACAAGTGCAAAATATACAACCTGGAGATAAAGTATTGGTAAAAGTATTCTCACGAAAAAGTAAATTGGAACCAAAATGGGAAGGACCCTACACTGTATTGTTAAGTTCTTATTACGCTGTTAAAATCCTAGGGAAAGAGAATTGGATTTTACCACTCACACGTGAAACGAATGGCAGACCAAGAAGTGAGTACAGCAGGTGTCACTACAGAGCAATGAAGACAACCACGCATGCTCCGTGGATGTGCCTAATATTGTTTCTATACACAAGTTCCGGATGGATAAGTATACAATTAATAAGACGAGATAATTATGATATACAAAGTTATACTGAAAACAATACCAAAGGAAACCAAATTTGGTTTAATTATTCAGGGATAGGAATGAATGAATTCAATTTAACCTTTTGTTGTATGTCAGCAAACTTACATGAAACAGTATTGACAGAAACTAAAAGCAAATGCTGTAAAAAACAGTGTAAAACTGACCAAAAGTGTTGTATATCAGTATCTGCCAAAGGAGAAATAGAAGCCTGGGTCTCCTGTGTTAGCTCAGATCAATCAAAATTGACTCCCTCGGATCAATCCAGAATGACTCCCTCGAGTAAAGTGTCTCCCATAATAGTAAAGGCAGGACCATATGTAGTTAAAAATACGGGTCAACAACGAGTGTTATTTAATCCATCATGGTCTCTTAAATGAGTAGAACTGTTGATGCAAATTAATATCTCTACAATCAAACCGGCCTGTTCACCACTCCTAAGTACGTCCTATACAGGATGGTTAGCATGGCTACGTGGACGAACCCTCACCTCTCCAAGACGAACAAGGAGAGATGTAACCGGTATCATAGGAACAGGATTGGGAGTCTTAAATAGTATAGATGCCGAGGTACTCGTAAATAAATTGAGCACAACAACAAGTGACTTAAACAAATTAGAACACCCATTACGGTCCTCCCTATTAGCACTGGGAACTAACCAATGGCTGTTGTCTGATGTATTGCCTCAGTGGGAAGGAATTAACGAAAGGGACCACCAATTGATTGTGGATGCACTTGGTGCAGTCCAAATTAATGTTTCTCTAGCTCTCAGTTGTATCCAAGCGCAACTGTGGATGCAATCTATGGTAGCAGCAATCATAAGGGAAGGTGAAGAGGGCACCTTACCCACTGAAATTTGAAAGGTAATTTGGGATAATGCAACTAAATTTGAAAAAGAATTCCAGTCCTGGTGGTACTTAGTCAATTTTACTTATAACCCCATCGATAATAAGGCCACAGCTTTTGTCTTAACAATACACAATGCTTCGGTATACACCATATACCCGATCATTGCGCTGGGATTAAGCCACAATGGGACTATACTCTATCCGATAGAACATAGAGTATGGGCTCAACGAAACAGAAACAAATGGCAAACTGTTGATGTTAACGCATGTGTTGTACGGGAACAACAAGGGTTTATTTGTGAGAGTAATACCATCAAAGCTCAAGACATTTGTCTTGATACGGAACAAAATGTTTGTCATTTTGAAATACATCCTGATGAAACCCCTGAAACTGTACTTGTATATATTGGAAAAGGGTGTGTCTGTATGAGAACTCTCTGTAATCTTATATTCATAGATAACATTACTGTAGACACAAGTAATCATTCAAATATTTGTGTTTGTAATTTTTCTGAAGTTATGGGCTGTGACTTTAATTATTCAGCTCCTGTTGTGTCTCATCAATTAATACAATCTAATTATACCTTAAGTCAAGATTTATTACCTACCCCCATCGGAATGAACCTTACATTGGTACAGAAACTACTACAACATGATGACCTGTGTCAACTGTTAAAACGCATCCGAAATAATGGACAAAAAACTCTAATCACTGTTCATCATGATGCAGAAGAGATACTCCATATCTTGGAAAGAGTGAAGAAGAATGGAGAATATCATTGGTGGGAGACTCTTCTGGGATGGTCACCAACTGCAACAGGGATCTATAATCACATGTTGCACCCAGTAATAGTTATGTTAAGTTTGACCATGTTATGCCTATTGCTTACAACCATATTGTATATAAGATTATGGAGAGTGATAGTACGCCTCGAAAGGCTTCGAGAACTCTGCTTAACATATTAGCAGGGATGCTTAATAAAAACAAAGGGAGGACTGTTAGAGAATATTGAACTGAAGCTGTCTAGAATTAATTGCTTAGCATAACTTGCTTAGCATTAGTAGCTAAATTTGCTGAAGCCTTAGGCCTCAGGCTGTGAACTTGCTGTGAACTTTTACTTAGATAAGTAAAAGGGGGCCCCAGAGCCGGTTCAAGCTGGAGGGATAAAGAAGTTACACTGACAGCAGGAGTAGCCAACCTTGAAGATAAGCAGCAGCCTGCCTAGAGACAATGAAGGGGCCCAGTGAAGAAGGGGAAGAACCAAGACCTAACTATTACTATTGGTCCAAACTATCGCTTAAGGGGTGGGGAATTTAGATTGTAAGGGTATAATTGCCCAGGGATTTCTTTGTTTGGGGTCCCTCTTCGGAGGCACCCAGCTCAAGCTGTAATTACCACACGTATCTCATTAAATTTTATTTTTCTTCAATCTGACTTCGAACTTCTGCCTCAGCAGGAACCTAGGCTCGGACCCTGTTATGGAGGCCAGCGAGCCTGATTTTCCATAACAGCGGGGGAGTTACCGAGGTGTGAGAAGAGTTAGGGGAAGGGGAAATTTACCTCCTTTTGTGCACCCCCAACTTGCGGAAGATCAGTGTGCAATCTGCAGAGAAAGGGGGCATTGGCAGAGGGAATATCCTCAGGCTGGGAAGTCAGACCCAGCCCTGCGAGCCATCAACCTCATGACATTAAACGATGAATCCTGAAGGGGACCGGGGGAATCATCCCCAGCCGAACCCCTGCTTACACTGAGGCTGGGAAATGATGAAGTAGAATTTTTAGTTGATACAGGAGCCACTTACTCTGTACTTAATACTTGTAAAGGAAACTTTAGCCATGAAACTGTAAGTGTTGTTGGTGCTACAGAGAAACAAGAAAATCGGCCCTTTTTGCAGCCTTTGAAATTTAAATTGGGAAAACAATGGGTGACTCATCAATTTTTATATATGCCTGAATGTCCGATGCCCTTGATGGGTAGGGATTTATTGGCTAAGTTAAACGCACAGATAATCTTTAAAAATGGAGAGGTGCAATTACTGATACCTGAAGCAAAAGCTGTGGAAGCGAGAATTTTTATGTTGCAGAGCACGCAGAAACTGGAGGAAGAGATTCCTGCTGAAGTCGAGGATGCAGTAATACCAGTTGTATGGGCTAGCTGAATTCCAGGTCAGTCTAAATTGGCGAAACTGGTGAAAGTTGTTCTAAAATTTGGAGCTAAACCGGTAAGACAAAAACAGTACCCTGTTAAGTGGGAGGCTAGAAAAGGGTTGGAAGAATTAATAACTAAATTTTTGAATTATGGATTATTGATAGACTGCAAATCAGAATATAACACCCCAGTATTACCAATAAAAAAACAGAATGGCAAGGAATATAGGTTGGTTCAGGATTTAAGAGCCATGAATCAGATTGTTCCAGATATTCACCCAGTGGTGGCTAACCCATATACCTTGCTGACATCCCTGAAGGAGAACCATAAATGGTTTACTGTACTTGATCTCAAGGATGCCTTTTTCTGCATACCTCTAGACAGTCAGGCAATATTAGCCTTTGAATGGGAAAGCCCCACCACCGGACTTAAAACCCAACTTACTTGGACGGTGTTACCTCAGGGGTTCAAAAACAGTCCAACAATATTTGGCAATCAATTGGGCAAGGAACTGGAATCATGGAAAAAGGAAAATCTGGCAGGAACAATACTGCAGTATGTGGATGACATTTTGTTGGCTGCGGAGACTAAGGGAGAGTGCCTACAGATGACCACAAGCCTGTTGAATTTCCTAAGACAAAGAGGATATCGTGTGACAAAAAGTAAGGCTCAAGTAGGGAAAGAGACTGTGATTTATCTAGGTCTTGAGATTTCACAGGGACAACGAAGACTGGGAACCGACAGAAAGGAAGCAATCTGCCAAACTCCAGAACCAAGAAATGCATGAGAGCTGAGGGCATTCTTGAGTATGGCGGGATGGTGCCGACTGTGGATTCCCAGCTATGGGCTATTAGTAAAATTCTGAAAGGTATGTATGTAGTATGAAATTCTGAAAGGGTCAAATGAGAATTACATATTATGGCCCCCCAAATGCCAAGTGGCTTTCAGGGATCTAAAGAAGGCCCTGATGTCAGCACCTGCATTGGGACTGCCTGATTTGTTTAAACCTTTTGAGCTATTTGTACATGAACGACAACATCTCACCTTGGATGTGCTCAGAAATTGGGAACGTGGAGAAGAGCTATGGGATATTTCTCCAAACAATTGGACAGCGTGAGTAAAGGATGACCAGGGTGTTTACGTGCTGTAGCTGCAACTGTTCTTTTAATCCAAGACGCTAGAAAATTAATGGTAGGACAAAGAATCGTAGTATATGTTCCGTATATGATAATTTCTGTCTTAGAACAAAAGGGGCAACATTGGCTGTCTCCCAGCTGTATGCTCAATTATCAAGTTATCTTGCTGGAACAGGATGATGTGGAACTGAAAACTACCACAGCAATCAACCCGGCGATGTTTTTGAACTCAGAAGTAAGGGACCCTGAACCCTTGCACCATGATTGTCTGCAAACCATTGAGCACGTGTGTTCAAGCAGACAAGATCTAAGAGATGAACCGTCAACTAATCCTGATTTGGAGCTGTTTACAGATGGTAGCAGCTTTGTGCGAGATGGGAAACGGATGGCCAGATATGCAGCGGTCACCACGACACAGGTAATAGAGGCTGGGGCCCTACCCATTAACACGTCAGCCCAGAAGGCGGAATTGATAGCATTGAAGCAAGCCCTGAAAATAGCTGAAGGGAAAAAGGTAAATATATGGACTGACTCAAAGTATGCATTTGGGGTAGTCCATGCACATGGGGCTATCTGGAAGGAAAGAGGATTGCTGACGGCTCAAGGATCACCTATTAAATACAAGGAAGAAATTCTCCAGCTTCTACAGAATATTCAAAAACCTAAGGAAGTGGCAATAATGCATTGTAAAGCACATCAATTTGGACAAACCACAGTAAATGTGGGTAATCAATTAGCTGATAAAACAGCCAAAGAGGTGGCTGGACAAGGCATCCTTGCATTGGTACCAGTAAAACAGGTGAAGCTCCCAAATCTGAAACCTAATTACAGTGAGGCAGATCAACAATTAGCATCACTGTTAAAAGCAACCCCAAAGGGAGAGGGTTGGTTAGTAACTCCTACAAAACAAGTCATTGTTCCACAGGAGATAATGACTGAAATTGTAAAAAAGAGACACGAAGAAACACACTGGGGTAGTGAAGCTATGATTTCTAGTCTTCAAAATTCGATTATATGTGTGGGAATGACTGGAATAGTGAAATCTGTAATGGCAAAGTGCCCTGTTTGTTTAAAAATTAATCCTATGAACAGGAAAAGACCAGCCCCGGGGACCACTAAGCAAGGAAGTTCCCCTGGAGATTATTGGCAAATTGATTTCTCTGAATTACCAAGGCAAGACGGTTATAGATATCTTAAGGTATTAGTTGACACCTTCTCAGGATGGCCAGAAGCTTTTTCCTGTCGCACCAATAAAGCTAGGGAAGTAACTAAAATATTGCTCAAAGAAATAATACCATGATTCAGGGTACCGATAGGAATGTCCTCTGATCGGGGCCGCATTTTGTGGCAGATATAGTCCAACGGCTAAGCAAAATTCTTGGTATCAAGTGGGATTTGCATAGCCCATGGAGACCACAATCGAGCGGGAGGGTAGAAAGAATGACTCAAACTTTAAAGCAACAACTCAGTAAGATATGTCAGGAAACTTCTTTAAGATGGCCGCAGGCCCTTCCACTGGCTCTTTTAAGAATCAGAATACAGCCAAGATCAAAAAGTAAGATTAGTCCTTATGGGGTATTATATGGAAAACCATACCAAGCGCCGTTGATTCCAGGGGAGATACATGTAAAGGGAACAACAGATTTAGTGTTATATCTGATTTCTTTAGGGAAAGTCCTTGCGGCTCTCTGACGGCATATTGTTTTGACAGGACTGCTCATGTTGGACACTCGTGTCCATCAGTATGAACCCGGAGATTTCGTATACGTAAAAACGTGGAACTCCGAACCTTTATAAGAGAGGTAGGAAGGACCTTTCCAGGTACTCCTAACTACTTACACTGCACTCAAGGTAGAAGGGATCAAACCTTGGGTTCATTACACTCGAGTTAAGCCAGCATCTTTGCTGAAAGAACCTCAATGGAAGGTCATTCCATCAGATAAGAATCCTCTTCAAATAAGAATGCAGAAAATAATTTGAAGCCCAGGACCTGGGAATGTTATTGAATTATTTGTAGTTTTGCTTGTTTCGGGACCTGGAAGTATTGCTGAATTGTTTGTAGTTTTTGCTTGCTTTTACATTAGAAAGTTAAGAGTTAATTGATTAATCAAACATGAGAACTAATCAACAGATTATTAGTATTTTAATTGGGATAGCCATGACGTTAACTGACTGTTCAGTCAATCAGGGAACAAACCATGAAAATCTTTACGAGGAGGCAAAAATACGAATGGCAAAGAAGTTGCATGTGTCAGACTGCTGGATATGTTCACAGGTAATGTTGGGAGGGGAACAGGATTTCCTTTTAAAAGCACCCCTCTAGGATAGTCAGACTATTGTACTAACCTCAATCGAAAAAGCAGTAGAGGAGTGGGAAAAACAAAAGGAGTCCTCTTCCTCAGGGTGGAATTGGTTCACTTCATGGCTACCAAACCCAACCTGGTTAAAAGAATTGTTTGTAATAATTATAGCCATAGTTGTGGTATGCATTTTGTGCTGTATTATGATCCAATATTTACCTTTAATTATGTTATGTTGTACCCAATTGTGTGTACCTGAAGGTCGAAAGTATTATCAGAATTATGCAGTCTAGGTGAGACTCCCAAAGAGATGTTGAGATCTTACTTTGGAAGTCTCAAAGGGGGGGACTGTTACCAAAAGGCCCCAGACAAGAAAGAGTCTCAAAGGAGGGGGGAATGGGGGACCTGTTACCAGCTTGGACAGGAAGGATTCTCAACAGGAGCTTCAGACAAACATAGCCAAGGACACAGGTGCAGCTGGGACTGATACATCCTGAGAAAGTACAGATAAACCAGCAGAAGCCAGTTGGAGCCAAGATTAGGACCAAGACAGCTTTTCTCAGACAAGGAAGCAGGCCAAGTTGAGACCATGTATGGAAAAGTAGAGCAAAGTTCATGGCAAGATGTTGAGTGACACCTCTTCTGACACCACTAGCAAGGAGCTCCTGGCAAAACTCAACCAGAAGAAGGAAGTCTACAGAAAGTGGAAAGGGGGACAGGCCACTTGGGAGGAATATAGGAATGTTGTCAGAGTATGCAGGGATGTGCTGAGGAAGGCTAAGGCCCGTTTGGAATTAAATCTGGCTAGAGATGTCAAGGACAACAAGAAGGGCTTCTTCAAATACATCAGCAGCAAGAGGAAGACTAGGGAAAATGTGGGCCCTTTGCTGAATGGGGTGGGTGCCCTGGTGACGAAGGATGCAGAGAAGGCAGAGTTACTGAATGCCTTCTTTGCTTCAGTCTTTACTGGTCAGGCCAGCCCTCAGGAACCCCAGACCCTGGAGGCAAGAGAGAAAGTCTGGAGAGAGGAAGACTTTCCCTTGGTGGAGGAGGAGTGGGTTAGAGATCATTTAAGCAAACTTGACACCCACAAATCCATGGGCCCTGATGGGATGCACCCACGAGTGCTGAGGGAGCTGGCGGACATTATTGCTAAGCCACTCTCCATCATCTTTGCAAGGTCATGGAGAACAGGAGAGGTGCCCGAGGACTGGAAGAAAGCCAATGTCACCCCAGTCTTCAAAAAGGGCAAGAAGGAGGACCCAGGGAACTACAGACCAGTCAGCCTCACCTCCATCCCTGGAAAGGTGATGGAGCAGCTCATCCTGGAAGCCATCTCCACGCATGTGGAGGAAAAGAAGGTGATCAGGAGTAGTCAGCATGGCTTCACCAAGGGGAAATCATGCCTAACCAATCTGATAGCCTTCTATGATGGAATGACTGGCTGGGTAGATGAGGGGAGAGCAGTGGATGTTGTCTACCTAGACTTCAGAAAGGCTTTTGACACTGTCTCCCATAACATCCTCATAGACAAGCTCAAGAAGTGTGGGTTAGATGAGTGGACAGTGAGGTGGATTGAGAACTGGCTGAATGGCAGAGCTCAGAGAGTTGTGCTCAGTGGCACAGAGTCTAGTTGGAGGCCTGTAGCTAGCGGTGTCCCCCAGGGGTCAGTCCTGGGTCCAGTCTTGTTCAACTTCTTCATCAGTGACCTGGATGAAGGGACAGAGTGAACCCTCAGCAAGTTTGCTGACGATACAAAACTGGGAGGAGTGGCCGATACGCCAGAGGGCTGTGCTGCCATTCAAAGAGACTTGGACAGGCTGGAGAGGTGGGCGGAGAGGAACCTCATGAAATTCAACAAAGGGAAGTGCAGGGTCCTGCACCTGGGGAGGAATAACCCCATGCAGCAGTACAGGTTGGGGGTTGACCTGCTGGAAAGCAGCTGTGCTGAGAAGGACCTGGGAGTGCTGGTGGACACCAAGTTAAGTATGAGGCAGCAATGTGCCCTTGTGGCCAAGAAGGCCAATGATATCCTGGGCTGCATCAGAAAGAGTGTTGCCAGCAGGTCGAGGGAGGTGATTCTCCCCCTCTACTCAGCCCTGGTGAGGCCACATCTGGAGTACTGCGTCCAGTTCTGGGCTCCCCAGTACAAGAGGGATGTGGCACTACTGGAGCAAGTCCAGCGAAGGGCCACAAAGATGATTAGGGGACTGGAGCATCTCTCTTATGAGGAAAGGCTGAGAGAGCTTGGCCTGTTTAGTTTGGAGAAGAGAAGGCTGAGAGGAGATCTTATCAATGTGTACAAGTATCTGAAGGGAGGGTGTCGAGAGGATGGGGCCAGACTCTTTTCAGTGGTGCCAAGCGACAGGACGCGAGGCAATGGGCACAAACTGAAACACAGACACTTCCATCTTAACATGAGGAAAAACTTTTTCACTGTGAGGGTGACAGAGCACTGGAACAGGTTGCCCCAAGAGGTGGTGGAGTCTCCTTCTCTGGAGATATTCAAAATGCGCCTGGATGCAATCCTGTGCAATGTGCTCTAGGTGACCCTGCTTGAGCAGGGGGGTTGGACTAGATGATCTCCAGAGGTCCCTTCCAACCTCAGTGATTCTGTGATCTTAACCACTAGGGACCACCAGAGACCCCCAGAGACTCAGACCACATGTGTAATGATTATGTAAATGTAATAATTAGTTCTAAGAAATAGAATGAATATGTATAATCATTTCTGGACATTTAATGCATATGTATATGATAGAGCAATATAAACTTTAGATGATGCGGCACACGGTGTGCACGTTGGGTGGAGCTATCCCCCGTGTACCCGGTGCCGTAATAAAGAGAATGCCTGCTTCTTAATGCTACATTGGTGTTAAGGAGTTTTTCTCCTGATTTCAGTGATACTTCTACCTTTTATTTCTTTCTTTTCTTTTTTTTTTTTTAGGTATTTTTCAACAATTTCCCAATTATGCTAATTGTCACGAGCCCATTCTCCTGAGAAGTTGGGACTCGAGTTCACTCCATGCCTCTGTAAATGATTGGTGATACTACTTGCCATCCTGCCAACTATGCCACAGGGCAGGCAACAGCGGGTGCAGCACCTGGGGTCCTTTCAGGGCACTGGCAGCAAAATAATATGTGACCAATATAATATATGATATATAGATGAAATAATTAGCAGCATAATACAGGTAATCAAAGGAGAATGCCATAAATGAGATAATGCACGAGGGAAATCCTCTGCTTTAATTCAGATTAACCAAAGGGAGAAGGTTTTGCTCCCACTGGGTTGTAGCGACCCTGGTGAAATATGTCTTCTTCACATCTCACTTGGACCATTTTTTCAGACACTTCTTTTTTGTTGTCCCTTTTCTGTCCTGGTTCAGTCTCAAGTCACTCTTGATAAAACCTGAATATGCACTATGCAACGCATAAAGCACCTCCACAATCCTTTCAAAAGTCCAGCAATGTCTTTTGCTTTTACAACATCCTCTCGCCCATCCTCTGCCTTGGCAATTGCAAGGCGATATACAAAGCTGTGGAGGACACATGGCTGTACCTCTGACATTGTGAGAAACCCTAGAAATTGAGGGAAAAAATAAGTGTCTTTTGTTTTTTTCTTCTCTGTCTCCTTCTACCTTTTCACTTTTTCCAGAAAGCAAAGCCTATTTCTTTATTTAGTGCTTGAGGACTCTGCTGGAGAGATCCTTGTTGGCTGAGGGCTGGGCATTGCTTGTGTTCTGCTTGGTGCCCCGGTTTGGAAAAAGAGAGCTCAGCCAGCCCTTTGCTCATACACATCTCAAGAGGTCCCGCTGTTCAAACAAAGGATGTGCTTGGCTGCAGTGGGCAGAAATTCATTTTACAAATGTTCACTTCTGCAGAATGGTGCCGCAGGAAGAGTCTTTTCCCCCCTTGAAGGAGTTGCCCTTCCTGGTTTTGCTAATTCCAGCTTCACAGCTGGCTCCACTGCTTTTTGTGAAAGCAGCATGATGCGGGAGGAGAAGTGTGCTCACAGGGAGAGATCTTATTAATTTGTTTTTCTAGAGCAGGTCTTCCCAAGGAGCTCTTCTGTAGGTCCATCTGGACTCACGTTCTTGGTCTCACCGGTCAGTGGACCTGAACTTTCCAGCTGTCTCAGGACTCGGGTCTGTGTCCAGGTTCACACTTAGCCCATGGCAAAGGCAAGCTGATGCAACCTGATGCAGCTCACTTGCTTTGCAGGTTCTGCTAATGGGTGCTAAAATAACATGCAGACAGATGAATGCCGGAGCTCAGGGGCATCTTGATGCGCAAAAGGAGCACAGTTCTGAGTTTGCAATCTCCTTAAAAAATAAGCATTTCACCCTGAAATGATTTCAACACCTACCTTTCTTCTTTACTACCTGGGTCAGGTGAAAAAATGTCACCAAAGAGCCTTTCCTATCCCCGAAATAGAAATGTGTGCATGTGGGTTCCCAAAGCTGTTGAGCCCTTCCAGAAGGGGGTACCTTTCTTCAAGGTCCGTTTTTGCACCTTCACCATGACTTGAATTTATGAGGTTTTTATGTCAGGGCCTTGCCAGCCCCAGTGAGCTGCTGTGTCATTCCGAGAAGCTTCTTTGTGAGTAAGAGAGGATGCATGGAAAAGGGGTGATGTTTTCTTGGAAGTGGAAGATGTTGGCTGAATATACACAAGGGGAATAACCTCTTCACTGGAAATCTTTCTGAGAAAGTCTGTTTTTTCTGAGGGCTTTTCGAAGTGCTGTTTTGACATCTTTGTTCCGGAGGCTGTAAATCATGGGGTTGAGCAGCAGGGTGAGAATGGTGTAGGCAACTGAGATCACCGCATCCTGATCCGATGAGTAGCTGGCATTGGGTCTCAGGCAGATGGAGCAGGCACAGCCATAGTGCACGACCACCACCGTCAGGTGAGCGCTGCAGGTGGAGAAGGCTTTGCGCTTGCCTGCAGCTGAGGGGATCTGCAGGATGGCAAAGAGGATGAAGAGGTATGAAATAAGGAGCAGTGTCAGTGGGATCAGAAGGACAAAGATGGCCAGTGTGAAGACAACAACTTTGCTGAGATTGGTGTGAGCGAAGGCCACTCCGAGGACCGGGGCGATGTCACAGAAGAAATGGTTGAGTTTCCTGGAGGCCTGGAAGGGCAAGCAAAATACCAAGGTGGTAACAGTCTGGGCAACCAGCAAGCCACTGAGAGCAGAAGCAACCACCAGCTGAACACACACTTGCCGAGTCATGATGTTGTTGTAGTGCAGGGGGTGGCAGATGGCCACGAAGCGATCGTAGCCCATGGTGGCCAGGAGGAAGGAGTGGGAACACCCCAAGAAGAGGAAGAAGTACATCTGCACAGCACAGCCCAGGAAGGAAATGGCTTTCCTCTCTGCCAGCAAGTCTACCAGCATCTTGGGGACAATGACAAAGGTGTAGCAAGTCTCCGAAAACGACAAGACAGAGAGGAAGAAGTACATGGGCGTGTGCAGGCTCAGATCAAGCCTTATGATGGTCATGATAGTGGCGTTTGTGCTCAGAGTGACCAGGTAGAGCAGCAAAAAGACCACAAAGAGCAGCTTCTGCAGCTCTGCCAGGTTGGAGAACCCCAGGAAGATGAAGTCTGTGGCCAGGGTTTGGCTGTCATTTTCCATGGAAGCGAAAGGCTTTCTCTGAATGCTGGGCAGGAAGAAAAGCAGCACCCGTCTCACCAAAGGTGCAAGGAGCTGTAGTGACAAAGAGAATCTGCTAGTGTCCCTCCTCAAAAGCCCTTTCCTGGCCTCTCCCTCCCCATGCTGGTTGCCCTCCTGGTGCATATGGGCTACTGTGCTTTGGTTGGGGATGCACAGCAGAAGGAGGGTGCGGTGGGCAGCACCTTGCCCTCCTGAGAGCAAGCTGGTGGGTGCAGCAAGCCAGGTTGGTGCGGGGATGCCTGGTGCCTTCTCTCGTGTGCTGGGGGGCAGCTGTGAGCTGCGGCAGTGTGCTGACTGAAGCTCTCCAAGAAAGCCCAAAGGGGAAGAGCCATTTCTCATCTTTGCAGTGCAGAAAGCGGGATTGCCTACCAATGTGCACATGTGCTGCAGGCAATCACTCTCAGCAAGGGCATGAAAGCTGCAGCCTGAACAGTGGGGAGAGGAGGAGGGTTTGCGAAAGGCTTTCTTGTCAGCTGTGGAGTTGCAAGACAGAAAATGCCAGTTCAGAGCCTCTCACGCACAAAAGGGCTGTGCGAGCTCTCGGGGACACGTGCAGAGCTGTGAACGCTGAAGCGTCCAAGCTGCCCTGAGCGATGCTGCCCTGAGCAGCTGGAGGAGCAGAGCAGGGAAAGGCAGGGGGTTTGAGCAGTGCAGCCGGCTCCCGCTGCTGATCTGCCCAGACTGGCTCAAGCCATGGGCTGTGTGCATTGTCTGCATGCACATGCAGGCTCCTGGTTGCCTTGGGCTAGCGGTGGCACGTTGGGATGTTCCCTTTCACACCCGAAGGGCAACAGCACAAAGGGGGATCTTGTGTGAAGGAGGCTCAGAGCCTCTCTTCCTTCAGCATGGGGTTGATTCACACCCAGGTGGTGGGGTCTAATCAAGGCTCTGCTACAGGTCCTCTCCCTCCCCTCCCTTGTGAAGAGTAAGGCTGCAGAAAGGAAAACTGTGGAGCCAGGGGAAAGATGAGCCCAGAGCCCTACCTGCACTGTCCAGAAGGAAGTTCAGGCATGGAGCAGGCTTGCAGCCCTCTGCGCACTTGTAGCTGGAGGCAGCCCCAGCCTCTCTGAGAGACCCTGTCCTGTCCTTGTGGGTAGGGTGGCAGTAGCTTTGAGCTCTTCCAGGAGACCGAGGTACGTGCTCATTAAGGACTGCTATGTCCTCACCTGGGGACAGATGTCATTAGTTGGTTGCAATGGGCATAATTAAGGATCGACCTCTGTGAGGCATCCTGGCAATACCCTCAGCAGCTCTCAGCAACGAATGTGTGCTGGTCTCAAGACACAAGGCCTTTTCCTAAGTAATAGCTAGGATCAAGCAGGCACTTTTAGTCCTTTCTTTCTTGATGAAATTGGGCAAAAATAAAAGTTTCTTTGGCAATAGTGGCCTTGCCCTTCATTGCTCCTTTCCACCCCGTCGCAGCCCACCACCTCTCCACTGCACTGGCACAGTTGCCTGGGGTGTATACTGGGATTCAGTGAGGACCAAGGTGTGATGGGAGAGCAGCAGGAGTGTGTTCAAGAAGTAGCACTGCCCAACCCTCGGTGAGAGCCGTCTGTCCTCATCTTGACTCGTATGAAATGCACAGCTCTGGGGCACAGCTCTTCTCCTGAGAGAGGTGCCAAACGCAGGCCAGGGGCTCACTTCTTGCAAGAGCCCATTTCTCTCTGCTGGGTCAAGTATAAATGTCCGTGCTGCGGTGAGGGGAGATGAAACCATGCGTGTTACCAAGAAACCATGGCTGAGCACACAGCAGCCCATGCCAGGTGCTTGCTTGGGGCTACGAGACACTGCTGGAGAGGAGGAGGAAGGTGAAGCAAGAGCTTGCATTCCACAGGAAGGATGCCTCCATGTGCCCGTTGGAGGTGGAGCAACCACTGGCTGAGCAGATCATTGGCTCTTGGGTCTCTGTTCTCCACACTTGAGAATGTCACCTAGGTGCAGACAAGGGGGTGTTGCACCAACTCACCGCTAGCCCCCCCAAGCTCTCAAGCCCTTGGTCATGGAGGGGTGGGGGAGGACCATCTGCTGAGATGTGGATGTCCACAGCATAGGCCCCTACACTGAGTGGGTCACCCTGGCCTGTCTTGAGTGGAGCCTGCAGCAGAGATTTCACCAGATATGAAAGGAGGTCAGTGCAGCTGGTGGAAAGAGGACACCCACCCTTGGTCGGGGGCTTGATGCTCTCAGCTCCACTGGCAATGTGATACAACCTGGCCTGACTGTGGGCAGACCCAGCATGCTCCCTTGCTGCTGCTGCTGCTGCTTGGGATGCCTCATCTGTGCCAGGGTGTCCTGGGACCCTCCAGGCCAACTTGGCCTGCATGGTCTTGGCTTCCAGAGTGCTCTCAGTTTCCTGAGAGCGTCTTCCTTCAAGGACCTCTCCTAGGCCTGCAGGCATCTTTGTTGTCCTCCTCTGAGTTGAGGTGGGCAGGAGAGGTGGATCAGTTTGGAGCTGGGCTGCCCAGAACTGTCTCCCGTGCTGGAGCTGAAGCTGAACTGGACACACACACTGCCGTCATGCATACTCAGAGAGTCTGTGCAAGGTTTGGCAAGGGTATGGCTGGCACGTGCTGCTGCTTTTGACTTCCATGTCTGGCCGCCTGCTTTTCCAGCCACCTGAGGGAAGGGGTTCAACATGCACCTGGAGCAGTTCTGGGCACCCAGCAGTTCTGGTTCCCTTGGGAGGGGAACCAGTTCTCCCAAGGACTCTTGTCCCATGTCCCCAGACCTCTCCAGACTGGCTAATGCCAGGACGCAGTAATGCCAGACCCTGGAGTGGGCTAGTTGCTGGGATGCTCTTGGCTGTCCTGACTTGCCTTTGAAGGAGATGGAGACTGAGGGTGTGCATTGGCATGAAGTTGTCTCAGAGGAGGCTTCGCATTTCTCTCTGCATTCAGGCAGCTCCGTATGAGCCATGCATTGACGGGGAAACTGGGGAATCTGGATCTTGGTGAGAAGGTGCTGAAGTAAGTTGTTCTCTCCTCCTACTCGTGCACATGCTAAGACAATCTTTGCCAAGCACTCAGGATGTCATATACCTGGCAGAGCACCAGCTAGCTAGGTACAATCCCAGAGAGCTTGATCAGATAGTCACACTGAGAAATCCGTGGGGAGACCCTCTGACTAGAGTCTTATTGAGGGCATTAAAGATCTGCTTTGGAGCTGATCCCCTGGGCTGTCTGGGTTGTCAGTGCAGGATGGACTGTAGCAGAAGACCCACCACATCCTGAAAGTGGGCACCTGTGCCTGGGAGGTGAATTGTGCCCGGACTGCATGGCCAAGCTCTTCCCTGGCCACCTGAGGAGTCCAGTGAACCAGCTCAGGTAGAGATACTTCCACTTGGGACTTTGGAGTTAGGTGAACTGAATCCTAGCCTGACATGTAGAATAGGAAGCCAAAGGAGCGAGATCTACCTGCCCACCCATGGGTTTCCACTGGAGTCCTGGGCTGCCCAGAGCATGACCCTCGAAAGGCTATGAGAAAGCCCTCCCACCCCCCGCCTTGTTATTTTGGGTTCATTATTGTATTTTTCAGAAAAAGGCTTAAAATACAGTATTGCACTACCTCAGGCCCAAAGAGAGGCCCTATGGTACCCCAAAAAGCCCTTTGTTGTGTGTGATGGGGCACTGGGATGATGGCCAGGAGCTTGCTGGGGGATGGCCCCTCCTGCCTGGGCTATTGGAGCACGGTCCTGAGCTCCACTCTGCGAGGAGAGCTGACTTGCCAGCGTGGCGCACAAGGAAGGTGACGCTGTGCCAGGGAAACCTGGGGGAGAGCTGCTGAAGCCAGGGACCGTGCAGGGACCTCCCATTTGGATATGCAACGAGCTGCTTGTTTTGCAAACGGTCCCACACGGGATGCCTGGCCTCCGGAGACCTCGAGGAGGGAGCCTCGTATCGCAGCTCCCCATGGACACTTCCTTCAAGCCCTGGTGTCAGGCTCATGGAGGGGCCGGGCTGTGGGCAGGACTCCAGTGCCTCCCTGTACTTCTGTGCCAGGCTGCTTGCAAGGGGAAGGGAGCATCAGATAGGTAGTCCCCACTGTGGGCTGGGCACCTGCGCTCCAATCTTTGGAACTACTGATGTAAAAGCCAGGCAGCATCTGGCCTCGGATAACAGGGCTCAGTGCAGTGCCTCCCCCCACCCCGGGGAGGGATGAAAGCTATTTAAATCCTTCTGTACAAGCCATGCCTGTGGGCATGCTGGAGATGGAGAGGAAAGGAGCATGGGATTGTCATGGGGCTGACGTGGCTGGGGGTGGTGGGTCTTCCTGGAAGAGCAAGTGCTCGCCACTTCATCATCGCTGCCTTCCCCTTCTGAAGCCTGGAGGGCAGAAGCAGTAGCAGAAGAAACAGGCAGAGTTTTAAAGGTATTTTTCTCACCCTTTGGCTCCCTCTTATCTGATCAGGGATTGTACGGGCTTGTGGTGATGATTGCCATTAAAAGTCAAGCAGTACAAACTCTTTCCAGCTCATGGTGCAGAGCCATAAGTTGATAATGCTGTATGTCAGGTGAGGCCCTGCGTAAAGGCCTGATTTTTTTTTTTTTTTTTTTTTTTTTAAGGTGAGGATGCCTGGGCCGGAGTTTTCTCCGAGAGCAGCCAGGGTTAGAGTCTCATTGCTTGCAGTGAGATCCAGATCACCCCTTATGTGTGGTCCATGTAGGAGAGTGGCATGAGGCAACACAGTGCAGGGAAGCAATTCCTGCAGTGCTGGGACGATGACCTCAAACTGCATCTCCTCTAATTTCCAGCACCCCCGCTGTCCATAGACATCCCCCCACATCTGGTGATGTAGGGCTCCTCTTTGACAGTGAAGGGGAGAGGAACTCCTGGAATGTAAGTCACCTCCTCTGAAGGTAAATGACTGACGGGATCAGAGGAATCACCATGCGAAATGCTTGTTCCCCTCTAGAAGGAGAAGAAGAGACACAGCTCAGGTAGAGACACATAAATGGTGGACATCCAGAATTAGGTGAGGTGGATTTCCCCCCCTCTCCCAGAATAAATAGTGTCCCCACCCATGTCCTCTCCAGAAAGCCTCATGAGCAGCTACAGTGGCTGCAGATCCTAGGCAACAGCAAGGTGCTGAAATGTGATATTGTTGTGCCAATAAAAAAATGTTAGAGAAATGAGCATCAGTTTTCACAATATTTCCTGCGGGAGATAAAAGGCAGGAATTTATGTCTGATGTAGATGCTGTTTTCTCTGCTGAAAGCTGATCTGATGGTGCTGTTAAAATGTTGTTGCTGTTATGCTCTTTTTATGCTGCTATGCATTTCTCCTTTATGTTTGGCTTCATGCATTCTTTCCTCCTGACGGCAATGGGCTATCTGTCACCGCTTGCGTTACAGCACTGTCATGACCTCCTGAGTATGTACTCGGCTAGTGGCTGCCTCGTGGGGGGGGAGGAGGTTTCCTGGCGCTGCTGGTGGCCGGCGCTGTGTTCCAGTTACCCTTCTGCTGGTCCCACTGCATCGACCATTTCTTCTGCCACCTGTCCCCCATTCTCCAGCTGGCTTGTGCTGGCAGTGATGTGTTTTGGTTTAACTTCTCGTGCTGTAAATTCAGCATCATGCAGAGGCAAGAGCAACTGCAGCTCTCAGCTGTCTCAGGGGCTCCTGTGCCCTGAAGGAGGAGGCATGGGCAGCTGCTTGAGGAACAGCGGGTGAATCAGGCTGAGAACTGGTGCAAAACACTTGCCCTGCTGTAGGCACACTGGCTAGTCTTCTCACGTGGCATGCTTACGCACAGCTTTTAGTGCAATAGGGAAGAGGCCATTCAGATGTGCTTTCAGCTGACAAAGAAACAGATCTTGGGTGAAGGTCATTGATCTTCTATTATTCCACCTATAGCTTGCAGAACGGTAAAATTTCTAGGGTTTAATATCCAGGATGTGAGACAACTACACTGATTTCACAGAGACCATGATGATGATGATATACCAAAAAGGAAAACAAACAAACAAAAAACCACACACCCACACACAAAAGGATCTCAGGAAAGTTGTGTGGCAGCTCTTGTCTACCCATTTTATCCTGTAAGTGCACGGGAACCCTCAACCTCGCAGACCTCAAAAGGGGGCTGTTTTTCTCACAGTGTGTGATCACACTGAAGTCTGCCTCAGGATGCAAAAACTGCTGGAAAAGGCTAAAAAGAGGCAGTCTAGAGCAAGTCTAGTGCCAATTTATGGTGTTGCTACAGATCTCGACAGAACTTCGATGTAATCAACAACAGAAAGGTGACTTTGTCTCCTGCACAGCTAGATGAGATGCATCTGACTTTTCCAGGTGTGGGAATCTGCAGTGTCAGAGCCTACATCCAAGTGAAGGGCCTTAGTCTCCCTTCACGCTCAGTGATCTAGTCCTTGTGGCCACTAGGGTCCCTCGCAGACTAAAGCACCTGCCCTGCCCATGTCCATTTGTAGAGACACAGAATAATGGATACATAAGACAATAAAGTTTCATTTGAAGATGCGGCTCTGCCTTCCTCTTTCGGTTCCTCCTTCACCACTTCTTAGAGGAGGGAATTGCACTGACTCAATGTGGCTTGCTAGATCCACGGCAGCTGGAGCCATGGCAAAACACACTCTGTCCCCTTTTGCATATAACAAAATCACATTAATTCTATTGCCCAAGCTGCTACTGCAAGACTCATGCACCATGTGCTGCATGTGGCACAAGAGCTATAACTTGAGATGCTTCTGAGCTGATGGACTTCCAGGCGGTGAAGTGTGATGCTCCATCGACATGCTGTCTGGCATCATCACCATTTCCAGCCCAGCTGCAGCTCCGCGTGGTGGGCTCTGGCTCTCCTCTGCCGCTGCTGAGCCCTGGCAGGGAGCAGCTGCTCCCAGCAAAGAGACCAGAGTAGGTTTCCCCTTGTGCTAGAGAGGTATGGAGAGGCTTGGCTTACTAACTGTCACTACTTACACGGTGTTTTAAGTAGGATAATGGAGTACTTCCCATGACAGCCATAGATAGTCCTAAAAAGTTAAAAAAAAAAAGACTATAGGTATTGGGGGCAACAAAAAATTGTCAGTAAAGGAAGTTTATTGTATTGACTGGAGGCACTGGAAGAAGAGAGGTTGGTGGGCCAGTAATAAAAGGTGTTCAGAAAAGAGGAAAGAAGAATGAGGGTGAGAGAAGATCTACCCAACTAGCCTGCTAGATGCAGGCTGTGAGCATAGCCAGGCTACAAGGAGCTTTGGGCAAGGATGCACTACCGGAGTGACAGTCCCAGCACTGCCCCGGAAAGCTCAGCAGGTTTTGTGCAAATCCTGCTGGATTCAGTTTAAAAAAGTCCCAGATGCTCCAGCAAGAGGGTACAAGACCCCCATTGAGCTCAGGCCTGCAGGACAGGGCTTCCCTTGGCCTTTCCAATGGGGGCATCTCACAGGGGTTGATGGCATTGCACAGAGGTTGACGGCGTCTCACAGAGGTTGACACATGGGGTGGTGTGAGAGGAGCTCTGGCCGCATTGGCTTATCTGTCTCTGTGCCCAGGTGGTTGCACTCCAGAGCTTGGCCACTTTCCACTAAGAATTGGCTTGGAAACCTCAAGCAGAGACTTCCCTTGCAGAGGTCCCCAATGCACAAGGCCTGTCATGAGGCAGTTCTGCATGAGCATCCCAACACTGCTCACACCAGAGCTTCCTAACAGAGATGAATGGTGTTTTGGACAGAAAGATTCATCCATTATGTCCATGCAAATAACTGTGGGATAGCACACGGCAGTTTTAACACATCTTCCTTCATTCTGCCTGCAGAGAAACCCATTGCAAGGCAGAGGCTGGCCACTCCAGCTCTGACCAGTCACCGACCATCTTTGTTTTCCATTTGTAGGTGGATTTTAGCATGAGGAAAGGCACCTCCTCCCTTCCTAAGGCCTGCAGTGCTCTAAAGGGGGGACAGTGGGAGCTCTCACACAGACACACATCCCCTCCGCCTTTGGGATGCAATGCCCACAGCTGCAGCCAGACAGCTATGGCACAGCTGTGGGAGAGAGCTGCCTTGGGATCAGGGACTAAGATGCACCCCCTGTCTCCGGGGCTGTCCTTTCCCTGCCTCGCCAAAGCTCCCGGGCAGCTCATTGCCAATTCCCCTCCCCATCAAAGAAAGCTTCGTGCCAATTTTGAAATTTGAAATTCAGCATAATTGCTGTGGGACTCCAGAGGGACATCTGGCTAAACAAGTTGCCTTGTCCTTGAATGGTGATAAAAAGGTCCTAAAGCATGTGACTGCATTCTGAAATTCAAAGAATGAATTCCCTTGCCAGAGAAAACAGGAGAGGTGGAAGTTTCCACATGACGTGTGGGGTCCTCGTGACATGGGGAATAGGAAGAACTAGAGATCTGTGTGTGGTTTCAGGGCCATGATCTCATTGCAATTACAGAGACATGGTGGGATAGCTTGCATGACTGGAATGCTGTCATGGATGGCTACGTGCTTTTTAGGAAAGACAGGCCAGGAAGGTGAGGTGGTGGAGTTGCTCTTTATGTGAGAGAGCAACTGCAATGTATTGAGCTGTGCCTAGAGGCGGATGAAGAGCGAGTTGAGAGCTTATGGGTAAGGATTAAAGGGCAGGCTAGCATGGGTGACCCTGTCGTGGGTGTTTGTTACAGGCCACCTGATCAGGAAGAAGAAGTTGATGTGGCCTTCTACACACAACCGGAAGTAGCTTCACAATCCCAGGCCCTGGTCCTCATGGGGGACTTCAACCACCCTGATATCTGCTGGAGAGACAACATAGTTAGGCTCAAACAGTCCTGGAGGTTCCTGCAGAGCAGTGAGGATAAGTTCTTGACACAGGTGGTGGAGGAGCCAACAAGGAGAGGTGTGTGCTGCTGGACTTTATCCTAACAAACAAAGAAGGACTGGTGGAAGATGTGAAGGTTGGGGGGCAGCCTTGGCTGCAGTGACCATGAGATGGTGGAGTTCAGGATCCTGCGAGGAGAAAGCAGGGCACTAGGTAGGATCGCAACCCTGGACTTCAGGAGAGCAAACTTTGGCCTCTTCAGGGACCTACTTGGAGGAATGCCATGGGTTAGGGCCCTAGAAGGAAGGGGTGTTCAAGAGAGCTGGTTAATAGTCAAGCATCACTTCCTCTAAGATCAAGAGCGGTGCATCCCTAGGAGTAGGAAGTCAAGCAAAGGAGGCAGGAGACCTGCATGGATGAGCAAGGAGCTCCTGGCAAAACTGAAACAGAAGGAGGAAGTATACAGAAAGTGGAAAGGGGGACAGGCCACTTGGGAGGAATATAGGAACATTGTCTGAGTATGCAGGGATGCAACGAGGAAGGCTAAGGCCCATTTGGAATTAAATCTGGTAGAGATGTCAAGGAGAACAAGAAGGGCTTCTTCAAATACATCAGTAGCAAGAGGAAGACTAGGGAAAATGTGGGCCCTTTGCTGAATGGGGTGGGTGCCCTGGTGACAAAGGATGCAGAGAAGGCAGAGTTACTGAATGCCTTCTTTGCTTCAGTCTTTACTGGTCGGGCCAGCCCTCAGGAACCCCAGACCCTGGAGGCAAGAGAGAAAGTCTGGAGAGAGGAAGACTTTCCCTTGGTGGAGGAGGAGTGGGTTAGAGATCATTTAAGCAAACTTGACACCCACAAATCCATGGGCCCTGATGGGATGCACCCACGAGTGCTGAGGGAGCTGGCGGATGTCATTGCTAGGCTGCTCTCCACCATCTTTGAAAGGTCATGGAGAACAGGAGAGGTGCCTGAGGACTGGAAGAAAGCCAATGTCACCCCAGTCTTCAAAAAGGGCAAGAAGGAGGACCCAGGCAACTACAGGCCAGTCAGCCTCACCTGCATCCCTGGAAAGGTGATGGAGCAGCTCATCCTGGATGTCATCTCCAAGCATGTGGAGGAAAAGAAGGTGATCAGGAGTAGTCAGCATGGCTTCACCAAAAGGGGAAATCATGCTTAACCAATCTGATAGCCTTCTATGATGGAATGACTGGCTGGGTAGATGAGGGGAGAGCAGTGGATGTTGTCTTCCTTGACTTCAGCAAGGCTTTTGACACTGTTTCCCATAACATCCTCATAGGGAAGCTCAGGAAGTGTGGGTTAGATGAGTGGACAGTGAGGTGGATTGAGAACTGGCTGAAAGGCAGAGCTCAGAGGGTTGTGATCAGCGGCGCAGAGTCTAGTTGGAGGCCTGTAGCTAGCAGTGTCCCCCAGGGGTCAGGACTGGATCCAGTCTTGTTCAACTTCTTCATCAATGACCTGGATGAAGGGACAGAGTGAACCCTCAGCAAGTTGGCTGATGATCCAAAACTGGGAGCAGTTCCTGATACACCAGAAGGCTGTGCTGCCATTCAGAGAGACCTGGACAAGCTGGAGAGTTTGGCAGAGAGGAACCTCATGAAGTTCAACAAAGGCAAATGCACCTGGGGAAGAATAACCCCTTGCACCAGTACAGGTTGGGGGTTGACCTGCTGGAAAGCAGCTCTGCAGAGGAGGACCTGGGAGTGCTCATGGACAACAAGTTAACCATGAGCCAGTAACATGCCCTTGTGGCCAAGGCGGCCAACGGTATCCTGGGGTGAATGAGGAAGAGTGCTGCCAGCAGGTCAAGGGAGGTGATGCTCCTGTTGCGAAAGGGGTGATGCACTTCGCTTGTAAGAGGGAAGCAGCACTATGTTTATTGCAGTAAGCAACTTAAGAAAGTTCAGTTGTGAATAAGAACGATTTAACAAGGTTTGACTGGCAAGGCTCACTCAGTTATTTACTGCATGAAGGACAGGGTCAGATGCATGAACGATGGAATACCCTCCCATTGAGTCACGAGGTTCAGACTGGACCCCCTTGCTTTCTAAACTCCTTCGCAGAGGAGCCTAGGTGCGGCTGGATCCAGTCCTAGTCCCAGACTTGGTCAACGGTTTATGTCTAAAGGGGTGAGCGTGAAGGGAACCCTCCCGTTGAGTCATGAGGTTCAGACTGGATCCCCTTGCTTTCTAAACTCCTTCAGAGAGGAGCCTAGGTGCGGCTGAATCCAGTCTTAGTCTCAGACTTGGTCAACTGTTTATGTCTAAGGAATTACGTGCACAATTAGTCAGAGCTATAACTCAGGAAAGTTTTGCGAAGTTTGCAAAAGTTCAGCATGCTATTAATCACTTACCAAGGATCTGTCACAGGTAAGGAATCTCTCTCAACCTTGAGGAGTAACCTTGAGAGGCATTCCTGCTCAAGAGGAGGTTCTGCAGTGCAGCCCACTGCTGTGCAGGAAAGCTCAGTGGGCTCTGGGCTACCCCCTATTTATGGGAGGGAGATGATTGACTCATAGTCACATTTGCATACTAGATGGGCCTTAGTTGGCGCATGCTCTACTTGCCCCTACATATGTGCTGTTTACAGGGAGGTCAGGTTGAGGGGGAGAGAGCACATCAGTGGTGGCGGGGGGCGGAGGAGCACACCATCACACCGTGCTAAGTTGAGGTCAATGATATTCACTGCTCTCTCTTTATCCCCGAATATTATCACAGATGGCAACCAGGTCGGTCAGGGAAGACTGAGACAAAGAAGGCATTGAGTTCCTCAGTCTTAGCCTTGTCCATTTTCACTAGCTCACCCATCCCTTTCAGCGCCGGTCCCACATTTTCCTTGTTCAGCCTTTTACCACTAACGTAGAGGTAGAAACGCTTCTTGTTGCCCTCGACATCCCTTGCAAGCCTCAACACCAGCTGAGCGGCTCCATTCCTACATGCCTGGGCAACGTTTCTAAATTCCTCCTTTGTAGCCTGACCCTGCTTCCACCTATATACTGTTTTTTTGTTTGTTTTGTTTTGTTTTGTTTTGTTTTTTGCCATTGGAGTTCAGTCATGGGTTCCCTGTTTTGCCCACCTGGTCTCCTGATGCTTCTGCTTGTCTTCCTGAGTACTGGGATGGACTGTTCTTGTGCTTGGAGGAGGTTGTCCTGGAGGACTTGGCAGCTTCCCTGAACCCCTTTGCCCTTCAGAGCTGCCTCCCATGGGATCCCACCTATCAGTTTCCTGAATAAGGTACCATCTGCTCACTTGCAATCTGCTACTCCCTTTCCTCACTCCCCTCAGGATCTTGGACACCACTGTTTCATGGTCACTACACCAAAGTCCTTCACTGTAGCCTTGATCCTCAGCAGCCTCTCTGCAACACCACATATCCAAGCCCATGGCAAGCAGCAAACTTCCCTAGTTAGCAGGTCAGCTTGCAGATGGGGTCTCTGTCTCCAGTAGGAGGGAGTTTTCCACTTGCTGCTTCTTCTTGGTGTGGATGTGTGCTTCAGGCTCAGCTGGCTCTGATGCTTCCTCAGAAAGAGCTCCCAGCCCCTATTCTGCTTCCAGAGCACCAAACTTATTCTGCAGTTGCAGACTTGCAGGTGGAGAAGGAGCCGTCCTCCTGGTGCCAGAAGTCACAAGCTTTCAGCCTTCCCCATCTTGGGAATCTCCATTTGCCACCCTGCTGAGCACAGCCTCTGGCTTCCCCTCCTGCTCCACAGCTGAGAGTTCAGGCTCTTGTCTCGGAAAGGTCTTGGAGAAGACCTTTCAGTCACTTTTGCATCTTCCCAGAAGCTGTGCAGGCTGCTCATCTCCTTCCATAACACAGCTTGGCGACATAGCTCCTCAACCAGCACACACTTCCTGCAGGCAAGGACACTGCTTCCACCTGCCCTGGCACTGGGGACAGGCGCCAGCACTCCTGAAGCCCCAAACCTCTGATATATGGAGTAATTGCTCCAGTCAGTGCTCACCACTGCTGAGCAGCCCCTTGCTTTCTTCAGGAAGGTCTCTGGCCCATTTCTGCATGCCCTTCTGCACAAACTGCTGCATCTGTTTGCTGCACTCGGGAAGGGAAGTGGGTTAGTACTGAGGGACAATGTCAGAGAAGGAGGAAGTCATGTCAGGAGAAAAGCACAACGGACACATCGGTCACTGGGACATGCGGAAATAACCTTTCAGAGCTAATACAGACACTGGCTCCAAAGGAAACATCTCACTCAGCATTTACTAGAGCACAGTGTCACCCTCACCCATTTCTCTGCAAGCCTCACCTGGCAGGAGGCTCCTTTTCCTTGCATTTCTGCCCCATCACTTCCTCCAGCTTGGCCCCAGCAAATCTGCTTGGAAAAATATCTCTCATGCCCAAGGAGATGCTTGGCAGGAGGATTTCCTGCAGGGATGAAGCAAGAGGATTCTTCACACCAGCATCTTTGTGACAGATTCAGCAAGAATGACCTGCACCTGTGCTCGGTTACATGATAACCACATCTGAGGCAGGAAACTGCATTCACTTTGCATCCTGTTTTCCAGGTCCTAGGCCCTTTCTCATACTGGATCTTGTCCAACTCTGAATTTCTGCAATGTTATCCCCTACAGTACTTTTTCCCTTG
This sequence comes from Apteryx mantelli, assembly GCF_036417845.1. Lineage (NCBI taxonomy): Eukaryota > Metazoa > Chordata > Aves > Apterygiformes > Apterygidae > Apteryx > Apteryx mantelli. Next base: position 2,489,707 of record NW_027118755.1, read on the forward strand.
CTGCTTTATCTAGTCTGTGTGCTGAAAAGAGGGGCTGGTAGGGAGATGTCAGTGCCCTGGAAGAGTTTCTGTTTGGGGAATAATTTCACAGGAAGGGAAGAGATTCTTGGATCTCTCCAGTGGTCTCATACACACACATTTGCTATTTTGGCACCTTCCACTCAATGGCGTTATTTTTGAGATGGTTATGAGTACTTAAGAAAGAAGGGTCAGAATTCCCAACTTTCTAAAAGAAATGACATTTGGCAAATGTCCGAGGTCTTCTCACCATCATCTCTAGGAATTTTTCTATTCAAATTGAAACAGAGCTATGCAAACCCATCCAGTGCATACAACTCCAGGCAGAATTTGATATTCAGAGTGCTGCTATACCCCGTTGCACAAATTCATAAAATGAAAGAGCAGTCTGCAACGGACACCAGGTAGCGGAGTCCAGCGGCAAGCTACAGCCCAGAGGTCTCAACTGCAATTTGGAGTGTCAGGGTGCCCGAGATCTTGCTCCATAACCAGTCACTCGAGATGCCACAAAGGGGAAATAGAGACATAAGAGGTGCAGCCTACTATCCCAGACATCACATTTTAAACTTGGCTCTCATCACTTAGCAGTAAGGACAAAAAAAATGCATAGAAACCTCTGTCAGGAGTCAGCAGTTACATTACCTTTTCTGTTCAGGAACTCATCGATCTTTTGTCCAAATTTCTTTTCTTGTTGAGGCTTTATAAAGAAAGTCACAGATTTTTTTGACTGGGTTTCTAGGTGGTGTCTCAGGCTCTAACCTGAGAACAAGAAGACAGAGTCTGAATAAAGGGCACCATCTTCCCTCTGCAGTTTGCAGGAATAATTGGACACAGTGACATTTTACAGCTTCTGGAAATTCTATCGTTTATGAAAGTTTCCATAAAAAAAGGCTTGAAAAAGTTTATTTGGAAGTTTCCACTGTTTTCACAAGCAGAACATGCAGCATCCTCAAGCATTACATCAGGAAACCAAGTTACACATTAAACAACGTCAGCACCTGCAGAGGCAGAAGAGTTTTCATCAGCCTGTCCCAGTTCTCTGCCATCCTTCCTGTGAGGAAGTTTTTTTGCAACACAAATCCTCCTCGCTGCCGTTTAAGGCCATCTCTCATCTCTCACTCATAGTGTCCATGGAGAATGGACCAGTCTTTTTTCTTTGCCAAAATCACTTTTTGCCAGCTTGTCGAGATCATTCTGAATTCTGGTCTTGCCCTCCAGCTCATTTTCAGACTCTTCCACATTAGTGTCAGTACATATGTGAAACATCAGCTCCATCCCTTAGGCCATTAATGGAATTATTCAGCATTACCGGACTCCAGACCGAGCTCTGCAGAATCTACTCAACACAGAAATCCATTTTGTCTCCTTCTGTGCAACTTTGACAGAGGAAGGAGGCCTTTAGGAGGCATTTTATTTATTGGAGCCTCACAAAAGACACGGAAATGTCAAAACCTGATGACTTGTAGGACGTGACCTTTGGTCTACCTTCTGAGAGAGGCTTTCCTTGTACGTTACAGCACAAAGGAAACATCAGCAATTCTCACATTCTGATTTTTATTTTTTGCTATCTCACCCAAAAGAAAGAGAAGCAAGTGGAACTTTACAGAGGATGAGAGCTTCAGTCCTTTATACTTAAATCAGCTCTGTCTAATTCGAGGGAGGGTAGGCTGGGAATGTAAAACACAGCGATTCTTCCACATTACACCATGGAAAGACACACAGAGTCCAAAATAAGGAAGAGCAAATGCGGAATTAAGGGGGAACCATTTGCTTGAATACTTATTTTCAAAAAGAACTCCGCAGGTAGACAACGCCTGGCAAGACAGTGCTAACAAACACAAGCTGAGAAGCTGGTATCTTAGTCAGCTGAGTGCTACAGAGGAAAACATACTCACATTGGAAACATGACGCCATTGCAAGAACGGATCTGAAAAAAAAAAGTGTGGTTTTTTTTTGTTTTTTTTTTTTCCATTTGATATGACTGAATTGCTTGTCTCTGGGCTCTGTGGCAGTGAGAGAGACGTGTGAGATGATTCCAAAGAAATTATCTCATTGCTCACAAAGTCAGCAAAGCTTTCTACTGCTAAAAGATGAAGGTGCCTCTCTGAACTCTTCTCCAAAATTCCCTTCACACTAGGCCCTTCTTACTAAGTGTAGAAACTGCATAGCAAATAATTCAGAATGATTAATAGCACTGTCAGGGTGTCCCGAGATCTTGCTCCCTAATGCCCTGGCTCTGGGGGCAGCTCCACCCCACTGCTCTCACCCAGCCCAGGCTGGCAGGAAGGAGGTTGCAGGGGGAAAGTGTTGCCTCTCTGGTCCCCTTTATGCTTCCTTCAGGAAAAAGGTCAGTTTTTCTCCTCTCCTACTCCTTTTTTCTCCTCCTTGCTTTTCTTCCTTGTCTTATATCTCCTTCTCTTGTCCCTTCCACTGCATCCTTCTCTCATGCAGTCTCTCCTCCCTTTCCTTCCTTATTCTCCTTATATCCCCCTCCCTCCTTTCTCATCTCTCTCTACGATCTCCTCCACTCGCCCCTTGCAGCATCCCAGCTATGTGCCTGCTGCTCACCTGTCAACTGCTGAGGCAGAAGTGACCTCAAAACCGTCTCCTCAGCCACTTGCCTCCTGCTACCCTGTCAACTGCTGAGACAAAGGTGACCTTCCAGCTGCCCAGCCAGAAGCGACCTCACAATCCACTTCCAAACTACGTACCTGCTGCTGACCCATCAGCTGCTGAGACAGGAGTGACCTCAAAATAAGTCCCCCCCCCCATCTGACTTCTGCCACCTATCACTTGGTGAGACAGAAGTGACATCACAATAAGCTCCCCAGCCATCTGCCTGCTGACTGGCCCACCAGCTGCTCAGAGAGAAGTGACTTCACAATCACCTTCTCAGCCATGTGCCTGCAGCTTGCCCATCAGCTGCTGAGGCAGAACCTGAACATATGCTCCCAAGCCACCTTGTATCCGCTGGTCTAATACAGGATGTTAACATAGTGACCTTGCCTTCAGGTTTCCAACCACATAGGCATGCCTCTGGCCTATCAGCTGCTGAGAAATGAATGATGTCATGCTCACTTTCCAAGCCATGTGCCTGCTGTTGGCCTATCAGCTGTTCAGATACAAGCACCTTCCCAACCACCTTCCCAGCTGTCTGTCTGCTTCTGGCTTCCAGCTGCAGAGACAGAACTGACCTCAGAAGGAGCCCCCCAGCCACGTGCCTGCTGCTGGCCTAGCACCTGCTTAGAAAGAGGTGACCTCACAATAGATGCCACAGCCATTTGCCACTGCCGGCCTATCAGATGATGGGACAGAAGTGAGCTCAAAGTAAACTTCCTAGGCATGGTCACCTTCTGGCCTATAAGGTGCTGAAAGAGAAGTGACCTCACAATGAGCTCTCAAGCCATGGGCCTTCTGCTAGCCTATCAGCTGCTCAGATAGGAAAGACCTCACAATCAATTACCCATCCATGCACCTGCTGCTGGCATATCAGCTCTGAGGCAGAAGTGACCTCACCAGAAGCTCCCAAATCACACGCCTTTTGCTGGCCCATCTGCTGTTCAGGCACAAGTGACCTCACAGGGACCTTCACAGCAATGTGTCAGGTGAGGGCCAGTCAGCTGCTGACAAAGAATTGACGTGGTAATGTTGATTTTCTGGCATAGGTTTCATCAGCAGTGGTGACCTCACAACGCCTCAGTCTGCAGACTCAGGATCCACACATCTGCCATATGGCAACCTGTATCGTCCTCTCGCCTAAGGTGAAGTTGTCTTCTCTATTGGGTGGCACCTCTGACTAAGCCCACGAAGCCTGCACACCTGCTTGCAGACTGCTGGCACAGCAGCCCTGAGACAAAAGCGAGCTCCCAGTCAGCACCCCATAAGATTGCTCTTGGCACAACAGTTGCTGAGACAGCAGAGGCCTCATTATGAACAGCCCGGCCAGACGGCTGTTACTGCTTGCATCTCCTTCTACCCCAAAGCTGGTCTAGCTGCCGAACAGCTTTGCTGACTGATGTTGTGACCTCACAATGGTCATAGCACAACAAAACATCCATTAGGTACAATTTAGTACCCCAAAAGAGGATTCTCTTTTGTCTACGTATTACCTAGAACAACCCTATGAAACTTAGGAATTGGAGAAAGGCCTGGAAATAATTACTGGTAACACTTTCTAAGAGGATGATTTCATGGCAGGAATGATTATGAAACTGAAGACTACAAAGCAAGACCTTCGGGTCTGGGTCAGAGTGGGAATCCTTCCAACAGCCAGAAGTTTAATCCCTTCCCAAACATGGAATGAACTTAACTAATCTTCCGTGCATGAGGGTGAGCAAGCGTTATCCTATTTCATGCACTGACAGTTTGAGAGGGATAGAAGGACTTAGGCAAGAGCATCTAAAGTGGTGGCACCAACAGAGCCGGTATTTAGGAACTGTTCATCCGGGGCTATGAGAAGCATTATAGCAAAGACAAGTGGTAGGACTGGTCTTTCACCTTCCTTCAAGGCACTGAAAAGCAAACCAGCTAAAACTTAGGGAGTCGTTTTGGAAACATCCTTCATGCGGTTTAAAGGGTCACAGGTCTCAGGCGATGCAAGAGGCACCGAGCAAAGACAACAGCCAGGATGCTGAGAGACATCCAGTGACATCCTCTCTCCAAGCTGCTTGGAAATGCAATTTTCAGAGCAAACAGAACATTTGGAAGGGCACCTGGTGAGACCACAAGCAACCTGATAAAAGTCTGCCCAAGAGCAGGGCTTGGAGGAACTGTGGTGTGTACAGAAGCTCAGGAAGTGCTCTGAAATGGATTTCAAAGACACCAAATGGGCAAAATTTCCTGCATGAAAACAAACAAATAAATAAATTTATAAATTAATTAATTAAACAAAAAAAAAGAGGAAGAAGCCCCCCAGACCGAGATAGTCTGATGGAGTCCTGCAAAGTCTGCTTCTCAACCCCTCTTTTACTAATCACTCTGTTTTATGATCCTCCTGGCCAAGGGGCTTTAGGACATGGACAGGTGGTGAAGAATCCATGCATGTTGCTGTGTTTTGGCTATGATGTTTATTTGTGCATGCCTGCAGGCACAGGTGTGCATGCGTGTATACGCTTGCCTTCATGTGAGATCACATCTGGCTTCATGTGCGTATTGGTGCCCACAAATGAGTTGGGGAGTTTGTGCATATGCTGAGTGCAGGCGTGTGTATCTGGCTGGCAGGTATATCTGAGTGTGTGCACACCAGTACACATGCTTGCACTCATAGACACAGCTCTGTACATGCATGGGGGGGGGCGGGTAGGGGAATGTGTATGCCTGTACACACAGTGTGGAGGGCTTGCATGTGTTTGAGCAAATGCATGCACCTCCATGTGCATGAGTCTGTGCACATTCATGCACTCAAACCTGCATACATGTCTGCATGTGTGTACCCATTTCTTGTGGGGGCATCAGTGTTTGTGCAAGTGTGTGCATGTGTATGTGATAGCATGTCTTTACAGGAGTGTCTGTGTGCGTGCAGTTGTGAGCACACTCACACATTTCCTTGTCTGTGTTTGTATGTGTGGGTGTGCATACGTCTGTGTGAATGCAGAAGGGTGTGTCAACAGCAGTGACAAATCTCTCACACTCTATGTCTTTGACCCCACAGCCTCGCCCCTCTCCAGCCCCTGTACACCCAGGTTCCCATTTGGATCCACAACCATCAGCTCAGGACAAGTTTCCTCTTACCTGTGTGCTCACTCTTCAGATGGCAACTCCAGCCTCTGCCTCTTCTGCACATTGCTGCTGTGGACACTGGCCACACTCCTTTCTCCTGATGCCATCTGAAGAAATGGGAGTCCCACGCTTCAGAGGGTTGGCTTTCAGCAAAGGAAGAGAGACCTTTGCAGAGCAATACAGCAGAGACATGAGGCTGTTCCCCAAAACACAGCCTCCAGAGCTGACTATGGCCAAGGAGCTCAGTGGTCAGCAAGCTAGAAGGAATCATTTCCTCTCTCAGCAGAGCCTAGCAGTCACATTTCTGTGATGAACAAGGCCAAGGAAGGGCTTTGGATGCGTTTCATGAGACAGCAGAAGTGAAGACTACATTGAAACACAGCACAACTTCATCTTTTGAAGGAAGCTCAAGAAGCAGTAAGGGAATGTTCTAATGATTACACCCAAGAAGACCTCAGAAACCTACACCCCTTTGGAGGTCAAGCCTGTGCAGATGAGGGGAGAGGGGAGAGGCTAACCTGAGCGCTAACTGCAAATCAGAAAGCCTCACCTGATACCTGAAGACTAAGCAATAAGAGGAATCCCTACAACCCTAAGACCCACCTGCCTCCTTCAAACCCCAGAGCCTTCGAGCTGTCTTCCAAGTCCAGCTTGAAGCTGGTCAACCAGTTCTTCCTTCACTTTGGGATCTGTGTGTCACTTGGGACTGAGGAAGAATCCCTGACCCCAGGCTGATCGGCAGCCCAAGGCACCCCCATGGGGCCAGTTGGCCCACCCAGACCCACGAGCTTTTTTCCGGTCCCTGGAGCAGGTCATGCCCAGCATGCACTGGGCACTTGGTGCCAGAAGTGAGAACCTGACAGGGCTCACTCCCCCCACTCCCCAACTCACTAGGGAAGTGAAAAAAACTATCAGAGTAGAGGTATTTCACCAGCAGCTGGGTCGTGTCATGGGTCGCGTGCATGTACAGGGCCTTCCACTTATTCTGTATCTCTCATGTTTCTTCGCAGCGCCAGACTAGAGTCAAGCTCAACCAGGTCTTCTTTCCCCACTGATTCCATCAAGCTCTTTCCCTTGGCTGTGGTTTCACTAGAGAGTAGGTAGGGACAGTGGGAATCTCATTCATCCATTCATGCATGTCACTAAGTAGACGACAAGGCATTTGGCTATTTACTGAACAGCAACCAAAGTGGTACCTTTTTCAAATTGAACTTAAAGGCAACTCGTCCACCAAAGGCAACTCTGGCAAACTCGTCATCTGGGACAAGATTTTATGCCCCACTAGCTCCTTGATCCACCACCAGAGTCAAGGCAAAACAGAACCTGGGATTCCAGAAGGCTGAGCAGACACGTCATCTGTGTGAAGCATTTTACTGTTGCCTTCGGAGAGAAGAACTTCTAAAGAACGTCACTTTTATGATATTTGCCCAATTCTATGTTGTCAGCCTTACCTAGGCTGGCAAAACTGTGGATAACATCTACTGAGGAAAGGAAAGCCCTTCTGCTGAAGAACCTTGCAATCCTCTTTTGTTGGCCATTGGAGAACCCAAACTACATTTATACCACTTTCCTCGAGCACTAACCGGGAATCCCAGGAATCCAACATCAATGGCACTGGTGAGTTCCATCACCTGCTCCTTCAAGTGCTGATATTTCCACACTTTTTCCATCGCTGCATCCCCTAAAGATGACAAAATACTTTCAAAATGGACTGATACATCCACTGCCCATGTCCAAGACCCTTTTACCATTACCAAACTTGCCTTAAAGAGCTCATCATTTTTATCCCTCACGTTAGGTTCCAGAAACACCACCCAACCTGTCCTCTTAGCCTCATTAGACATCATCCTGTACAAGATGTTCTGCCTCTTGATCTGGGCATCTTGGACTGCAGGACAGTAACCAATACTATGGGAGCACGTTTCCCATTCAACAGGACAATGCCTGCATCTTCTCCTGGACCCTTCCCCTAAAGCTCTGGCCAAGCACTCCCTAGCTGGGTAGACATTGGCCTGGACTAGTAACACCATCAAAATTTTCCTGTGAGGAATTCACCTATAATGCACCAACCAATCATTACTGATGTTGTCGTTGACAGAATTCTTGACACCATGGCCTTGACTGTGCAGATTTATCCAATTTTCAAATCTGTGTTTTCTCCACCTATTCAGGTTAGGGAAGATGACCTTTGGAACAGACGTCTCCCATTTGCATGCTACCTCCCCCTCTTCCAATGTGGCCAGGATTACTCTAACAGCTAATCTATTTGTTGTTGATCATATTTATCTACTCGACCTCCCGCGGCAATCCACAGACACAAAATTCTCTCTGAATACCTTCTTCTGGAACAATTATTCTGATAATGTCATCTTGGGAGTGGGTGATACAATGCAACCAATGAGCCTGTATATTCAGAATCTGGCTCGCCAGGGTGCCATCCCCAAGCCGCTCTCTCTCATGCTGGATTAAAGAATAGAGGCACGCATGCTGGAAGGTAGATGAAGCCAGCTCTTCACCACCGTTCTTATGTCCCAGTCAAAGGATTGGGGGTATGAGGCATTTGCACCAGGATGATCTGCTGCATATAACAGCCTCAGGATGGCATGCCTCTTCAGGACTTCATCACTCTGCAGTGGTTTCAAAGCTTATCAAGCTCCTCTTGCAGCTCTGGCTTGGAAGGACCAATCCATGGGTCCAGCCCCAGGCCCAAATATCTCTGAGAGCTGCCCGGCTCCATCATATTTAGATTAGAGCCATTCACCTTCCATGGGTCACAGCCATTGATGGTAACAGAATCTTCTGTGGGCCTTATAAAGAACCCGTGACATTTCTCAGCCTGCAACCTCAGCCCTGTCAGTTGGCAGAATCCCACCATATTTCCCTGCATCCCATCACAAGAGTCACTCAATACGACTAGATCATCTGCAAACACCAACAATGTAACACTTTTTCTGCCATGCTTAAATCCATTCCTGATCTTCTCCAACCTACATAACAGCGGGGCTACTGATAAATTGAAGAACGCTGAGGACACTGGATCTCCTTGCTCCACTGCAGTGAGGACCTCTATCATCTCTGACTGCTTTCCCCTCTCCTCCAGCTGAGTTGTGGTGTTATCACGCATATCAGCGATGATGCCTGTTACATGACCATCAATGCCTCTTTGTTTCAGAGCATGAAAATATGTCTAACTGAATCGATGGCCTTTGTCAGATCCACAAAGACCACCCCCAGGGCTTTATGTTCTCTTTTTGCATACTTTATCAGGATCTGGAGCACTTCCAGATCTTCCGAACAACCTGACGCTGATATAAAGCCCCTCTGGCGGCTATTAATCATACATACACTCCTCAGTTGGGCTGTTAGGAGTCTTGAAAAGAGCCTCAAGATAATCAGCCTGATGGCAATGGGTCACCAATTATTAATATACAGATGTTTCACTGGATCTGCGGACTTTGGTATTAATATCGTTCTGCATTCTTTGATCCCCACCTGGATCTTCCCAGACAGCAGCCGGGCTCTATGCATGATGCAAAAACAGGTTTGCAATGGTGTAGGCCAGATGTATAGAAAATGGCAATAAAAAATGAAACAGCAAAGAAATTAAGAAAAAAAATATGATGCAAACAAGACGTTTTATTATACTTTCCCTTTTAAATATTTTTTGCATGTGTTCTTATCATCCTCCTTTTGTTCTGTTTTAATATGTTGGACTTTGGGGCATTGTAATGTTTTTGTTTGTAAAGGAAAACGATTTTCAAAATTGGGGTGGGATTCAGTTACAGAAACAGAGACATCTTGGTGCCACTATAGACACCCTGGTACCCTCTGCCAGCCTCCAGCTTCAGCTCCAGAGGGGCTCTGGTCTCCCCTAGGTCCTGCGTGATAGCTGCCAGTCCCAGGGAAACACCTCAGAAACACAGGCGCCTCTAAAATTGACACTAGATGCTTAATGTTTAGGAAACTGAGCTCTGCCTGGAAAGTTGAAGAATATGCTTCAACATTAAAAAAAAAAAAAGACACATTTTAGTACCTGAAATCCTTGAATAATTTTAATAAAATGTTAATGTTTTCCTATAGTGCCAAACTGGGAATTTCCAGGAAGAAGCATGTTAACCTCAGGAGAAGAGATATTCATCTTCCCCAGGACTTGCGTTACTACTGCTCTGTCTATTCTATTGTGTATTTAATCTCAAGAATCTTTCCTGTATTTCTGCACATCCTTATTAAATCAACCATTTCTGAAGTCATCTCTTCAGAAGACTACCTGGACATACCCATTACGTATTGTCCATTCAGTTTTCCTCCTCCCGTTATTCCTTGTTCATTCAGACACCTATCAGCTACCCAGCTGCTGCTTTGAACTACAAGGATTTTAAAGCTTGCCTCCTCTTTCAGTAGTTTGTTTAATTGTCTCATTAGCCAACTCCTTACCTGTGTCTATAGCTATCCTTTTCTATCTCTTTATCTGAAATACTTCCAGCAAGGTTATTCCCTGTGGAAAGTGGCCTCCAGTGGAGACAACTTGGTCTTAATGTACAGTTGAGGAATGTATTTTTTTTTAATTAAACTGTGTCATGTTTTCTCTTTTTCACAGTCAAGACAAATCTTTCCATGTCTGTTTGTAGGTAGTTCTCTAAATAAAGCAGGTGGGAATTGATGAATATGAGCTGTAACATTCAGCTACAGGCTTCAGTGGAAAAAGGTTAGATATGAAAAAGAGTTATGTGAGTCCCAGGTGGCTGAGAAGAGAAATGGTGGGGCTGGGGGTGTGGGGGAGAAGATTGTCTGTGCAGCGTCTGACCACAAGTATCCTCCTTTTCCTACATGCCTGAACTTCATTAGGAGACAATCTGAATCAACATCAGGTATAGAATGTTGATAAAACTTTTTTGCTAAGCTGAAAAATGAAGACAATTTAAAAAAGAAAAAAATAAACAAGGATTCTTTTTTATTAGGTGCTCATTGAAACCGTCCTTTTTCAGCTACATTCCTGAAATCTCTCCAGTTAGCCACATGATGCTTGAAAACTTGAAGAGAGTTATGGGAAGAAACACTGCTCCTTAGGGTACTTTTTGTGTTTAATGAGCCCTCTGGTGCATTCGTGCAGACACTGAAAGGAGATTGAACCAATGTCTCAAGAAGTTAAAGCCAGAAGCAAACTCAAAGGTTTCTTAGCGCGTTAATGGGTCCCACAGAGGGCCATTACCAACAAAGCTGTTAATGGGAACCACAAGTTGAGGTGCCCTTCCCTGGGGGCTGGTTAGCGTAGAAAATCAGAGGCACCAGTTACAGTTAGTCAAAGGAATGTACAGGAGGCCTCAATTCCAAATAAGCTCTTGATGTGTTTTATCAAGCAAAAACGGTCAAGCACAAAAGTCCAGCCCTGCAGAAGGGTGATCCTTTCCCTCACACGTTGCTCAGGGCTCTTCCTGGGGTGGGTAGGAGGGGTGATGCCAAGTGTAGGACAACGGTACAACACCTCCCGGGCTCCCTGAGGGGTGAGCAGGCAACAAGGCCCTGGTGCTGTAAGGAAACGGTGTCTTCTCGTAGGCCTCGCTGGCAGAGACAGCAGCCATAGGCAAGGTGACAAAGACCTCAGCTCTGTCAGGGACTTTCAGCCTTGCCACCAGTCCTGACCGTCCCCGTCAGACATCCTCCACTGTCCCATGCCTGCTCCTCTTTGCCTGCAGACCTTAGCCACCTTCTCCCTCCCTACACTCTCTGTTTCCCCACCTTGCTTTGACCTGCTTCACTCTCCCTAGTTCCACTCATGTCTCTCCATACTCACTGGGTGTTGCTTGAAAAGCAAAGCTATGGGCTCCTGTGATTTTGCTGATGCCTGAGGTGCCCAGCAAGCCACCTGGCTTCTTTCAAAGACCTGCTAGAGCTCCTCACTCACCTAAGATATCCCACTCCCAAACGTGCTTGCGTCCTGTGCAGTGAATTGCACATCCTTGTTCTTGTGCTGGCCTAAAATCCCAGCTGCGTTTCCGTTAAACATGACCATGGCATGCTCTCTGTGTTCTCCATCCTGCCTGCATCAGCCACACTCCTACACGCACACAGCTCTTTCCCTGCACTCCTATGTGTCCAGTAATGTTCCTGCTCTGCCTGCCATAGAGGGACCTCACTCCAGGAGATTCACACATCCTCCAGAGAAGGGTCAGCTCTGTGGTCATGATTGAGCTCTGTCCACCCGTGCCCCAGCAGCATGCATTCCCCATCTCCCAGGCTAAGGCATACACACAAAATGGAAATGTCTCTATCATCCCTGATATGGTGAGAGCCTTCAGCCCTGCCATGCACCCAGCACTCAGCTCCTCCCCCTCTGCCCACACACATCACCTCCTTTAATTGTCTGGGCTCAAACATGTGTGTGAAGATTTACTGAAGCTGTACTGAGTGCCTTTCTCACTGCCTTCTCCTCAACCCTCTGTCCCATTGGCTAGTGCTGCCTCTCAGCTGTGACCCATTGGCCTTTCAGAAGGGCTTCCTGGATTTTCCTGGTGCTTGTTACAACCTTTCTGACTCCCTCCAGAGATCTTAGGATGGGACAATGTGCTATTGGCTCTAATAGGGGCCTTTATGACCAGCTTTTAGGAAATGCTTGCATTTTTATGACTCCTGTGTGTGGAGGGGGGGAGCAATAGTCATGGAAAAGCACCAAATATACCAAAGCAGGCACCCAGTGGACTGCCAAGAAGAACCATCTGAGATATCCCCAGGCCTGTGGCTGCAGGGCAAGGCTTCTCACCATAGAAGTGGATCCAGCCTCATCCACTCTCTAGAGAGGGAAATCAGCAGTGTCCATGCCATCTGAGGACTAAAGGGGTGAGTTCTGGTGAGACCACCTTTCACCTGGCCCATTCTAGATGTGTACTTCAGGATGGGGAACCATGCCTTGTATTGATCATGTTGAGTACATTGACACTGCCCACACAGGATGTCCTCATGAAAGTGAGGTTAAACAGGAGAACTAAGCCCTGGCTCCTCCTTTCGGCCTTTTTGAAGATGCATACAACTTTTGCTTTTCCTCAGTCTCAGGATCCCCACAACCTTTCAAAGATGATACAGAGTGGCCTCACTGTGACTTTGGCCTGTTCTCTCAGCATCCTTGGATGCAGCCCCTCAGGTCCCATGGACTCTTCAGGGCTGAGTTCACTCAGGTAACCCCTGACTTGATCCTCATCCACTAACGGATGTTGTTTTCTTCCTTGAGTCCTTTCTCTAGGCACAAAGGCCTGGGAAGCTCTGCCAGCAAAGAGTGAGGCAAAGAAGACATTCAGTAGCTCAGACCTGTCTGCATCTACTCTTACTAAATTCTCTGCTCCATTCAGAAGCGGGACCACTTTTTCCTTGTTTATTCTTCTACTGTTAATGAAGCAGTACCAGCTCATCTTGGTGCCTGTGATGTCCCTTGCAACTGTCAGCTCTAGGGGAGGTTTGGCTTTCCTAAAGCCATGTCCAGACAGCATCCCTAAATTTCTTCCACTGTAACCTGTCCCTGCTTCCACCTCCTGTGTACTGCTTGTTTGCATTGGAGCTCAGTCTTGAGCTGCCTGTGTTGCCAAGCCATCTCCTGAGATGAATGCTTGTTTTCCCGAGTATCAGAGTGGACCATTACAGTGCTTGAAGGATGCTCTCCTCAAAGACCTGCCAGCTTGCCTGAGCTCCTTTTCTGGTCAGAGCTGCTTCCCACAGGATTCCCACAGGATTCCTGTGCCCTGAATAAGTCGAAGTCTGCCTGTCTGATGTCCATGGTCTGTACCCTGCTACTCTCCATCCTAAATTCCCCTCAGGATCCGAGACTGTACTGTTTTCATGGTGACTGCAGCCAAGGCTGCCACTGAGTGTCACATCTCCAGGCAGTTCTTCTGAGTTTGCAAGTACAGATCCAGGTGACTCATAATGGTAGCTGGGCTAAGAAATTGTCCTGCTATCCTCCAGGGACCTCCTGGACTGTCTGCGCCCTGCTGTGTTGCCCTTCCAGGGAATGCCAAGGAGATTAAAGTCCCCCATAAGAACCAGGGTCACTGTTCCAGAGACTTACTGAAGTGGCTTAAAGAACACTTTGTCCACTTCTTCACCCTGTTGGAGTGGTTTATAACTGCTACCACAATGTCACCCTTACTGGCCTCTCCTCTGATCCTCACCCACAAGTGTTCACCCAGCCTGCCATCTCTCCCATAGAGGAGCTCCACACATCTGAGCTGCTCCTTCACACAGAGGGCAATTCCCCTCCTCCTCTTTCCTGTCTGTCTTTCCTGAAGAGCTTCTATCCTCCACTGAAGCAGCCCAAGCTGTGTGAGTGGTCTTATCACAAATCAGTCATTCCCACAATGCCAGCACTTCTGTGACCACACACACAGCTGCAGCTCCTCCTGCCTGTGCTCCAGGCTGAGTGCAGTTGGGTACATGTGGGCTGCAGAACCTTAGTTGTGGCACCAGGGCCGAACACAGAATTACCACGGTGAAAACTGTTGCTCACAGCCAAGGACCCCGTGTATGCTAAGGCCCCATTTCAGAGCAGAGACATGCTGACCTTAATGGCAGATCACCATGCCATGATGAAATGAGGTTCCCACTAAGAGAGCAAACCCTGCAGTCCCCAAAGCCAGGCAGAAACAGGGCTTGGCTGTGCAACCATGCCAGGAGAGGAGTTTTCTGCCTGAGCTGTCTCAGTGGCACTGTGAGGCCTGTGATGGAAGTGAAGCCAATCTCCAGGAAGGAGTAGGTCCTGCTGAGAACATCCCTGAGAGTGGACAGGCAGCAATCCAACTACACTGTGATCACTGTTAGCATGTTCCCTGTTTCCATCATCAGGTAGGTGAGTGAGGTTCAGGGAGAGGAGAACCATCAGGATTTGAGAACATGGGCGCACGAGTGGAGATGCTGGTGTGAAGCTTCTCCCATTCCTGCAGCACCCTCAGACGCAGATGGGATGATTCTTGCCTCAGTACCATGGTGTTGGCGTTCAGTTGCTGGCATACAGGCATCTCACCCCTCTGAGATGTCCTGGGGAATCTGTCCAGCACCCATCCAAAAGAGCATGGCTTTCCTGTAGCTCCTGTGCTGTATTTTCCTGTGGTTGTGCTGGGCACCCCAGTCCCCTGACACAGCACTAGAGACCTTTTTTATTCATTCGAATGAGAGCCCTGAGTTAGCTTAGGACTCTGCAATGCAAAGATGGGCACTCATCTTAGCTTTGTAGTAACCTGGGCTCAAGTTGGTTGGAGCCTAGAGAGAGACCTCGCTCTCCTTATGGTGAGCTCCTCTGTTTGGTCAGCTGAGTAGGTCTGCAGGCTGCCAGGGACTGGTTGATTAAAGCAGGCTCAGATGTCCTGAATGTACACCTCTGGTGTCATTTCAGGTCACCAAGGATAGTTCTTCTCCAGCCCTCCTAGGCCATAGCTGATGCTCCAGAAGGATGTGGGTCTTTTAGAATTGCTCCATAGGAGCTTGAAGACATTTGAACATGTCTTGGATCACCTCTGGCACCTCAGATGTCACCAGCTCTTTGTGTGTGAGCAACTGATTCCTCCCCTCCATCTCCATGGATTAGAATGGGAGCTTAATCAAGGAGCTCCCACACAGACACAAATTCTGTGTGCACCTTAACTGAGGGAAGAGGAATCCCACCTCCTCTGGGTCTGTGGCATGCACAGGAGGGAGATGAATTGCCCCAAAGCCTCTAACCAAAAAAGAGACACCTGCGTTGACTCATCTGAATCACTGCCCTACATGGGAAAACAACCCCCTCCCTATCACTTTCTGCATGTCCTGCCTGATAACTGGGGAGGAATAGGGATTTCCAGAGGAGGACAGTTTCCTCTCTCTTAGACAACAATGCTCTGATAGGAGAAATCACACTGCTGGACTCCACTGCTCTCTCCACAGTTTAGAGAGGGAAGATAGGTGATTACTTTAGCCTACTTCAAAGTGCATTCCCCAGGAGGAACTCTACTGCCTTTCAGGAGCTGTCAGCCCTGGAGACCCCAGGGACATCTCGAGGAAGCCTGTGGGGTAAAGAAGTCACACCTTTGGTTGTGCCTCTGCTCCTGAGCTGGGCCAGGCTCCTGGGACGGAGAGAGCTCATGGCAACCTTGCAGGTGTCTAGGATGTGCCTAGAGCTGAAACCACAGGCATCGCTATTTAGAGTGCTCCTAGATCAAAGGCAGAGTCCAGGTGTGCAAGAGCGGGCAGCTCACCAGTGCCTTCCCTTCTACTTCATAGTCTTCTTTCAGGACTGATTTCCAGTGAGGTATTCCCTACGTGGGGTTTGGGGAGGAGCTGTCAGAGATCTTCTCACTTCCCCTCAGTCCTGCTCTGCTCTTTTGTCAGCCCATGGGCACTGCCACAGTCCCTCCGCACTGGGTAAAGCTGAGTCTCCATGTGCCCTCCTCTGACCCCCGGTAGGAACGAGCAGTGCCTATCTCTGCTCACTCTAAAGTAGGTGCTCAGAGCAGGCCAGGGGAACAGAAGGAGAAGGTGCAATAGGCACAAGGGCACAAGTAGCAGCAAGGGAAATTTCAGCTGGGCATTAGGGAAAAAACTGTCAGCATGAGAGTGGAGCAGCAGTGGTGCAGGGGCCCAGAAACTTTCAGAACTTGTCTGGACAAAGTGCTGACCAACATGATCTAACTGGGAAGTTAGCCATGCTCAGAGCAAGTGTGAGTATCAGTCTCCAGATGTCCCTCCTGACCCAGATCCTCTGGGAGGGGTAAGAGGTCCCAGGACATGGTAGCAGACTCCTGTGGTGCTGAGGCCTTTCTAGCAGTTTGTCACTAGTAGATGAGGAGCTCTCTGTCACTCTCTAGTCTCTGTGAGGTGCGACTCAGTCACATGCTGGTCCCCATACCACCCTCACGCAGTGCCTTTCCTGAGGAGTGAAGGTGCCCCAAAGACCATCCTCAGCTCTGATCACCTGGGAGGGGTGAAGCCACAATGCTCAGTGTGCAACAGCAGCCAAGGGGCACAGCAGCAAGACTAGGGAGAGGAAATGGGAGACATGTGGCTCTACATCAAGAGGCATGTAGAGCAGCCAGTGGAAAAGCTCTTCCATTTCCCACCTGCATCATTTGGCCGTGCATTTGAACCTTCTGCAGACACAGGCCCAAGAGCCACCGGCCAGCTCTGACCCTCTGGACCCTGACGCTCACAGTTCCCCATTACTACTGTGTGGCCACCAGGGATGGTTTTGGATGTGGAAGTCTCCCAGATGTGGCTGCAGAATGTCACCACCTGCTCTTGGAATTCAGGCTGAATCTCACTGTCATGAAACTCCTCCAAGGGTGGCAGGTCCCTCTTGCTGGCTGTCTGCTCAAAAACAAAGCACTTCTCGTCTGGGAAGAAGTGGCAGATGCATTCCTGGGATGCTTATAGAGATGGGCTTCCTGGCTGCTACCTGCAGAGATAGGACAGAGAGCGAGCTCACAGGGTTTGGGTTTTTGTTGCCTTACGCTGAAATGCAGGTGTCCAGAGCTGGATGCATCCTGTCCTTCCTGAAGCACAGCACTGAGCGCAGCACCATTCTCCTACCAGGCTTTAACTTCAGCGCATTCTCCAGGTACTCATCCTCAGAGATTTCCTTCCCATCCACCTTCAGTTGCAATGTGAAGTCCCACACGGCCCAGACAAAGGTCAGGAAGAACTAGAAAACTTTGTCGGAATCCTCCAGTTCATCTCCACTCTCCCCAGGTGTTGCTTTCACCTTTACATTCTCCGTCAGCTTCGTCACATAGCTGGGGTGCTGGCTAAGGAAACAGAGACCCTGGATCCTCATGCAGGGAGGGGTTAACCCTAACCCTAACGCCACCCTCCCCAGCCATCAGCATTTAATGAGGAGAAGGGGAGATTCTGCAGGGACAGAGAACAGCCTGGAGTCACCAGCAGGAGTAGAGCTCAAAGCCTCAGCCCTGAGGTCTGGAGCACAGGATCCCTGAGGAGCCAGAGCCTGGTCACTGGGCACCACCAGGAGGTTCTGATCTCCCCATAAAAAGCAGCCATTTGAGGACCTGGGACGTGTGAACCCCTAAGCTACTGCTCAGGGAGATGGGGCCTCCCTGTTGCTGCTGCCCCACTGAGGACACTGCAGCTGGTCCTTGTCTTGCTGGTCAATGGTGCCCTTGCTGTTATAGACCAGAGTGCTGGACAGCAGTACAGCTAGCACAAAGATCCATGCGTCATTCTTGGTGTTGCCCTGGATCAATCTTGGCTCGTACCAAGAAACTCTGTGCAAGGCTCCCTAAGAGTGAGCAAAGCCCCAAATGCCCACGCCCTGAATGCCTAACCATGGCCATGGCAGGGTCAGCTTTGTGGAGACACCCACACACATGACATCACCATGTCTTCCTATAGCTCTCTTATCTTCAACTCTTAACTCTCCGAGTTGCACAGCTTCTGATTATTAAAGTTCTCCCTGAGCTCCCCATTCCTGGTCTGCTGAAGTCTACCAGGAAGTGCTGAGGAATTTGGCAACTTGCCAACCCCATGAACCTTCTCCTAGCTCCTATGGCTGTCAGCACCACAGAGACAGCTCCAGTTCAAAAGACTGGGGATCCCTGCAAGGCACTAGAGTTCAAAGGGCCCACCAGCCTAATGGCTGCTGAATAATCAAAGATCCAGAAGGAGAGGAAGAGAAATGAATGATCCAGAATGAGGGAAGAGGCGGTGTTCCACCAACCAGCATGGACCCAGCCACAGACTGGTTCCAGTAGCCTGCAGACAGCCAGGATGCCAGGCAGAACGAGGCCTCTGACAGTCAAAGGCAGAGGTGAAGGATGCCAGGCAGGACTTCATCAGCCAGAAGACTTTACCCAGTTAGCTCTGCACTAGCCTCCTTCCCCACAGCCTCTGTCTCTTCCTGGCACACCAGTGCAGGCAATGAGAACACCTTGAGTCCTGCCACATGGCTGGGCCCTTGAGAGCTTCCACAAAGTGCTCTGTTGCCACAAAAGGAAGTCTCTACTTCTCCCACACCTTCTCCACATCCCCCCACCCTTCAGTGTTCGGTAGCACCAGAGTGTGTCCAGGCCAGCAGGGCTGAGGCACACACCACATCCAGATACCTTTGGTATGGGCCTGCATGGTGAAGCCCAGGGAGAAACCTGTGGAGAGGATGCAAGGGGCTCAGCAGTGTTAGATAGAGAGCAGGAAAAACCAAGGTATCTTGTCTGCCAGGGGCTGGGACCTGTGCAGCTCACCACCTCTCTCACCTGTTTGCTCATGAGCCAGCCTGTTCATGAGGTGGGACTTGCCAGCGCAGTGCAGCCCTGTGATGGCCACCACCACCACAGGCTACATGAACTATGACAGCACCTGCAGGGTCTTCTGCTGCACCACCAGCACCTGCCTCTGTGTGGTCTCAATCAGGCAGATGGGCACTTCTATGCAGATTTCAGATGCCATTGCTCATGACAAACACAGCTTGAGGAGGGGACAGGGAGACAGGTATTTGAGGCCTTAAAACATTCATCATAGTTTGTTTTCTCCATCTTTAGAAGTTAAAAGAAAACAAAAAGCATTTTAAGATCTTCATGGACTACAAAGGGAGCAAAAGATGTCAAGTCAGAGGCAGAGTTCAGCTGTGTAATTGTAGCAGGTCCAATGAAGCCATGATACTTATTCAATGCATTGTGCTTGGGAATTACAACAACATGTAAAAAACTTCTGGGCAAATTCCCCATGAAAACTGTTAGTCTTCCTGAGAATTATGTGCTATAACCTTGCATATTTCAATAAATGGCTTTTGGTTCTACAGCTTCCTCGTGCTTATGAGCGCTTGCTGTGCAAATAATCAGCAATCAGTTCACCTCCCCACAACATCATTAGCTTTCTGCGTGCCTGAGGTGCTATGCCTTGATGTTTTCTGAACTGAAGTCCCATAAGGTTCAGAGGCTTGATCCCAAGAGGAGTTATCAAAGAGATGGAAATTTTCCTTTGCTGGAAACAAATGTGGTTGTTTCAGTGACAGGGAGGACTATATAAAGGTTTCCTGACACCGCTGAACAGCCAGAATTAATCCTCTTTGAAACCACTGTATTATATGTGAGCCACTAGACTACTATAACACTTCAGCTTTGCTAAAGATACAGTATATTCAGCTAGGATTTGGAATGAACAAAACTTATTAGAAAACCCTTTTCTGAATAAGAAAACACACAGGATTTCAGAATGATCCTCACTTACAAATCAGGTAACCAACTTCCCTCCCTCCCTCCCTCCCTCCATTCCTTCCTTCCTTCCTTACTTACTTACTTCCGCATAATTTTCTTTTCTCACTATTCTCAAACATGCCATTCCTTTCAGTGGGCTGGTACACAGGTGGCAGTTCCGGCATCAGTATTGGCCATCTACGTTACAACAGTTTCTAGTATTTGTTGAAACAGTTGGGGTGGAAAATCAAGGAATTCTTTTGTGTCCCTTTCCAGACTCAGTATCTGATCTCTTCCATTTATGAGGCAGCATCAGCTGATGATGCATCTTATGGAAGAGGATTCTGGGAAATGGATGCGGCAGCTCAGGATAGAAAGATAGGAATTTACTGCTAAGTTATTCTCTCTTTCCCTGCAGGGATGGATAACCAGACAGAGGTGAGGAAGTTCATTCTCCTTTGCCTAAGCAATGTCCAAGGGCTACAGAAATTCCTGTTCATACTATTTTTACTGCTGTACCTGTCTAGCCTACTGGGGAATATGGCAATCATGATTGTAGTGGTACGTGAACCCCGGCTACACACCCCCATGTACTTTTTCCTCTTCAACCTCTCCTGCCTGGATATTTTTTACTCCACAGTTACCATGCCCAAGATGCTGGCTGGGTTCCTCTCAGGGCACCAGGACATTTCTTACACTGGCTGCCTAAGCCAGCTCCACTTCTTCCACTTCCTGGGTAGCAGTGAAGCTTTGCTTCTGGCTGTCATGGCCTATGACCGCTATGTGGCCATCTGCAACCCCCTGCGCTACACCCTGATCATGAGCCCACGGGCCTGCCTGCAGCTGGCTGCAGCCACTTGGACTACTGGCTTCCTTCATGCTCTGATGCACACAGTCATGACCTCCCGGCTCCATTTCTGTGGCCCCAACCACATCCAACACTTCTTCTGTGACATCAAACCCCTGGTGAGACTGGCCTGCAATAGCAGCCAGCTCAACCTGGGCCTTAGCATCATCACAGGGAGTCTTGCAATAGGCCCCTTTGTCTTCACACTCTTTTCTTACCTATACATTTTTTCCTTCCTCCGACTGAAAGTCCAGTCCAAGGAGGGAAGGAGGAAAGCCTTCTCCACTTGCATCTCCCATCTCACAGTAGTGGCCTTACTCTATGTCCCTGTTATTTTTAACTATGTGCCACCTTCCACAGGGAATTCAGCCAGGCGGGACATGATAGCCACCCTTATGTATAATATTGTCACATCAGTCCTCAATCCTTTGATCTACACCCTGAGGAATGTGGAAGTGAAGCGTGCTCTAAAGAGAAGACTTTTCTCCAGAGAGTTTCTAGCACAGAAAATGTTCTGCCTTGCAGCTTGTGTGGGGTAGTAGGCAATGGACAATGCAATGAGAGGAGCTTTTGGCTCAAGAATGTGTTGTGCAGAAATCCGCTTTTCACTCCCAACACCTTGGGTCCCTTCAGAAACGCCCTACCTACTGGATATGGTCTCATCTCTCCTACTTTGGGCAGTAGCAGTACTAAAAATGAACATATATTGGTGGAATAGCCATTCCCATTCATCTAGCTGGAAAAGAGAAGACGCTCCAGAGAGTGATACTTCAATAAAAACACCTTTATTAGAGTGATTTACCTGCAAAGTCACTTGATTTTTCTTTTTTTTTTCTTTTTCTTTTAGGCAGCTGAATCCCACCCCCAGTCAGAGCTGTCAAGAGAAGTCAGGGCATGATTCATCTTATCCTAGAGCCGACAGACAGGGAGGAATTCATTCAGTTGGCCACATACAGACATGTATGTCATGCCGCTTGAAATACTCTAGGTATCTCAGCTGGTGTCTCTCTGCTGCTCCAGAAAGGCATAGGTCTCTCATAGGCGCTATGCCAGATCTACCAGCCCTGTATGGATGTCAGATGTCCTAGGACCTCTAAAATGGTACTAGACACCTTTGCATAGGCAACTTCATTTGCCAATAACTCGCATAATACGTTGTGTCTCTTAATATGGGCATTCTGTACAGCATGGCAACAATATGGGAGCAAGTTTTGCTCTCCACCAAACAATGCCTGCCGATCTTTTTTAGGGTCTCCCCTCTCCCTCTAGCCAGGAATTCCCTGGTAGCATTTACACTGGCTCATAGTTGCAACACAGTTACAAGCTTCCTATGGGGAATGCCTCTATAACTTTACTGCCCAGAATTACTGATAGTGTCATTTCCAAAGTTTGAAATACCACAACTGACAGGCGAGTGAAGAGTTAACAGGACTGAAGTTTGTCAATTGATATGCAGAAGAACTGATAGCACAAGAGCTGACCTTGCACAAAGCTGCTGAACAGAGGACTTAACAGGACTAAAGTCGTCTACCAACCGATATGCGCAAGGACTGATATGTGCAAGGCTGCAGAATGATTAACAAGACTGGAGATGTGAAGTCTGCCACCTGGAATCTGCACAGACCCCCAGGGAGGGAAGAAACAATACGGAGATATTGTGGTCTTGCCTCGCTAGCAGGGTCCTCCCAAGCAGACAAACAAACAGTCCTGTGATTGTGAAACTCGCAAAAAGTCAGCAAAAGCAGTGTTTGCCCAGAGCCCCAGCCATGTAAAAAGAGACTTGGCAGCTAGGAGAGTTTGAGCAGGGACGGGAACGTAACCTGATCATCCTCTCCGGCTGGACCGTGAGTATTCCCCCCCCTCCCCTTTTCCTGGGACGCTGGGTTAAGGTAACTCCTCGAGGTTGAGAGCCCTCTCACTAGGAAAGTGAACAAGAAAGCTTTCAAGTAGGGATAAGCAGTCCTTCCAATTAATAACACAGTAATTGATGGTTTCAGGTTATCCTTTCTAAATTAGTAACTGATGGTTTTCCTTTCTAAATTAGTAATCGCATTATTTTAATGGATGTTACTAATCCAAGAACTTGGGTGAGGAAATAAACATCTTTTTTATTATTATTATATTACTGTCTCAGTCGTTGCTATCGAACCTTCATAGCATGACAGCGTGACAACAACCTTGACAATGTAGCTTGGTCCATTTCACAAATTCCTCCTTCCTCCAGTTCTGTAGACTTGGGAAGATAACTTTTAGAGCGGGATCTCCCATTCTAAGACCACCTCGCCCTCTTCACGTGTGACTGGGATCACTCTGATCACTGTTTTATCCAAAACTGATGGTCTCTCATGTTTGCTGCACTCAGCTGCCACCAACAGTCTCTCAAAATCTTTATCAATACCTTCCTTTAGCTCTGCAGATCAAATAATTCTGTATTGGGAGTAGGTAATTCTATGCAGCCTACCAGCCTGCACATCTGGGATCAAACCAGCCAGCTGAGTGATCCCCAAGACACTGTCTTTAGTATTTGGGTAGAACGTAGAATCACAGGTACAGGCAGGAAGATGTAACGAGCCTTTAGCTGCTGACTGAATACTCAGGTCAAGCCTGTGGAGGTACACCATGGTGCATGAGATAGATTGACTTTGTGATTGTTTAACACTTCAAGATATTGACCTTCTGCAGTGGTTTTAATGGTGCTTTTCCAATCCACCTTAACCAGGACTCATGTTCTTTCTTGCAGCTCGAGGCTTCATATCCCATTTGTGAGTGCTGTAAGATCTAGGTGAAGAGACAAGGGTGAGTGGATAGGGCCCAGAAACTGGAGTCAGACCTCAGGTGATAATGGTTCCTGTGTCTGTGGTGCCAGTAACTGGGGAAGAGAGGGTCCTAGCATCAGTCACCGGAGCAGGACCATGGGTTGTTGGGCCAGTGTACTCAAATATCAGCTACTGAGGGTGGCCAGGGTGAGTGGAGTGAGGGTCTCAGTGTCAGCAGCTGGAGCAGGGATCACAGGTCATAGTGCCCGTGTACCTTGGCAATAGCTGCAGGGGGAGGGGGACAAAGTGTTTGTATTTTCCCCTAACCTGGTATGCGCGCGCGCGTGTGTGTGTGTGTGTGTGTGTGTCTGAGATAAACACTCAGCCTCACTACTGGTTGAATTTGCAAAGAGGAGAGCAGCAGCTGTGCTTGGGCTGGAGAGGCCTCCCCTCAGTGCACCAGGCTGGGCTCCAGTGCCCAGACAGGAATCCTTGGGTCCCAGGGCCTGCTGGAGGCAGCGAATTTATAACATCCAGCAACAAAATTACAATTTTGTAAGGGGGTGGGGCACAGAAAGTTGACTAGTGCATTGGAGATACCATTATGTCAATATCTAAAGAACCACATGGCCAAGGCACAGTTACTAGTTGAAGCAACATTGTTCACTCATGCAAGCTTCATAGTAAAATCCTTTGCCTATTTGCTAATCCTAATCACAAAGACCTTGCCAACAGGCAATAAGATTTTGCACCCATTAGAAAACTAAAAAATATATAATTCTGAGCCAAAAACATTGATTTATTTCTTCTCCACTCTGGAAACTGGCCAGCGTCTTGGGCATGACGGTGGAACACTGGCAGATTTCCCAAGCAGAAGTACATGGGTTATGGAAGTGCTAATCAGCCACAAACAGCACAGTGATGAGGATGTTCCCAGACATGGTCACAATGTAAATCATGAGGAACACTAGAAAGAGAGGTATTGACATTTGTAAAGGTTTCCAAATGCCAGTAGGATGATTTTCCCTGACCTGGTTGTAATGTCCTCATTCATTTTTTGTTACGAATTGCACCTAGAAAAATGAAAAACAGATTAAAAGTCAGGTAAAAAGCATTAATGGGAGTAGTTCTACATGTATTCTGTATTTGAAACACACTGTAGTGTGTTTCATTCAGTGAAGATCAAAACTAAAGAGGAAAAATTTCTGCCCTCTTTTAAGACTCATTTTAAAAGAGGTATTTGATGGGGGTGATGGAAGAGTGTGAATTGTCCTCAAGGTGTTTCTCCTTTTGCACTTACTGCAGGAAGGGTTTTTATGATTTAGGTTCAGAAGAGCAGACCCTCACTCCAGCAGGAGTCAGGAGACTGACTCCTGAAGGATCCATCTCCCTTACCTACAGACATCTCCAGTACGGACATCCACAGCTGGTGTTGTTGTTTCAGGTTCATTTTACAAATGAAAGAGGACTTGCCGCCTGCCTAGACACACTTTTCTTGTGACACCTGAGATGCCATACAATACCTCCAGGGGCTGGTAAGTACAACACAAGGCAGACCCTTGGCTTGTGGAGCAGAAACTGGAGGTCAGACAGAAAACCTGGGGCCTCCCTGATAGTACAAGTTTCCTATGTGTGGACAAATAAATTGAGCCATAGATTTCCGTGTACTGTAACAGGAGCTTTGGAGGGATAGCTCACATGTGTGCACATATCCTGTAGACACATAAATGCAGATAGGTGAACCTGTTTTTAAGCCCACCCCTACCTCAGGAGATGAATCACACCTGAGATATGACCAATTCCATCCATTACCTGCGCAAAGGCAATACAAGTTTTGGTATAGATATCTATACGCTAGAAATCTGATTTTGGGTGGATGAATCTCCCATCTGAGACTGCAGAAAATAAATACCTTCTTCTTTTTGAGCATTTAGCTACCACGTAACTTACATTACAGCAGTGTTAACACTTTGGTGTTCTACACACAAAATAGTAGAAGAGGATGTTCTTGATTCAAAGCATTTGTAATCTTGGAATCATAGAAGAATTGGAAGAGACCCCCAGAGGTCATCTAGTCTAAACCCCTCCTCAAAGCAGGTGTAAGCAGATGAAATTGTTAGGGATTTGTCTGGTTAAGTCCTGAACACCTCCGAGGATGGAGATTCCGTGACCTTTCTGGGGAACTTCTTCCAGTACTTGACCACTCTCATGGTAAATAATAATAGTAACAATAATAACAAATTAAATAAAAACATATATATCTAATAAGAATTTCCCATGTTCCAGCTTGTGTCCCTTACCTCTTGTGCTATCACCGTGCAGATCTGAGATGAGCCTGGCTTTGTCTTCTCTGTATCCGCTGATCAGGTAGTTGTAGAGAGCAAAAAGGTGTCGCATTAGCCTTCTCCTCCTAAGGCTGACCAAGCCCAGTTTCCTCACCATCTCCTTGTACATCATGTGCTCAAGTCCCCTGAGCATCTTGAGAGCCTCCACTGGACTTGCTCCAGTATGTCAATGTCCTTCATGGACTGGGGAGTCCAAAACTGGACACAATGCTTAGAGGTATTCTCACAAGTACTAAAGAGAGGGTAAGGATCACTTCCCTCCGGGCCTGCTGGCTGCACTCTTACTAATACACCCAAGGTGTGGTTGGCCTTCATTTGTTGCAGTGACACACTGAAGGCTCGTTTTCAAGCTCTTGTTTTTCAGAATCCCCAGATCTTTCTCTGCAGACCTGCTTGCTAGATAGTGGGACACAGCCTGCACTGTTGCATGGGGTTATTCCACCCAGATTCAAGCCATAGCATTTGCTTTTCCTTCATTTCAGGAGGTTCCTGTTAGCCCATTTCTCCAGCCTGTCAATGTCCCTCTGAATAGCAGCCATGCCCTCCAGTGTATCAGGTCCAACAAAGCATCTCTCCTAGTCAGTTCATCAGTCACCTTCACCAAGAAATTATCTTCTGTGAATTCCAGAAATCTGCACAATTCCTTGTGCCCAGCTGCACTGCCCTTCCAGCAGACATCAGGGGGGTTCGAATCACCCGTGAGTATACCAGGGACTCTGACTGTGAGGCTTTCTCCTGCTGTAATGACGAGCAAGCAAAGAGTTAACAGGACTAAAGAAGTTTGTCAACTGATATGTGCAAGGAGTGATATGCGCAAGGCTGTGGAATAGAAGAATAGACAGGACTAAAGAAGTGTGCCACCTGATAAGTCCAGGGAATCAAAACTGCAGGGACCCCCAGGGAGGGAAGAAGCGATATGGAGGTATTGTGGTCTTGCCTCACTAGCTGGGTCTTTCCAAGCAGAAAAACAAACAGTCCCGTGATTGTGGAACTCACAAAGGTCAGCAAAAGCAGTGTTTGCCCAGAGCCCCAGCCATGTAAAAAGAGACTTGGAAGCTAAGAGAGTTTGAGCAGGGGATGGGAACGTGACCTGATCATCCTCTCCAGCTGCACCGTGAGTGTCCCCCCCCCTCCCCTTTTCCTGGGACACTGGGTTAAGGTAACTCCTGGAGGTTGAGAGTCCTCTCACTAGGAGAGTGAACAAGCTAGCTTTCAAGTTGGGGTAAGCAGTGTTTCCAATTAATAGCACAGTAACTGATGGTTTGGGGTTATTCTTTCTAAATCAGTAATCGCATTATTTTAATGGATGTTACTAATCCAAGAGGTTGTGTGAGAAAATAAACATATTTTTTATTATGTTACTGTCTCAGTTGTTACTATTGAACCTTCATAGTGTGACATATAGGATTGTTATGACTGTGTCCCCCACCACAGCACCTATGTGAGTCGTCCAGAGATTCCTACATCCCTGGCTCTGCACTCTGTGAGCAGTTTCCTGAATGCTTGGTTGCCGTGGACTTGATTGGTGCCAAGAGTCCTACAACACCCCCCTGGGAGACAAAAAACAAGGAACATAATTGCACACTAACTGGGCCAAGTATGACACCTACAGACCATGGCTCTGTTCTCACCACACACAGCCTCAGAACCAAGATCCCTGCAGCACCAGAGCTCTGCCAAGCCCCACAGCCTGCCACCCTGAATCACCCAGGCCCCAGGACTGTAACTCTGCCTCTGCCTCAGTCTCTGCCCTACTCCCTCCAAAACACTATGAGTGACTTTACAGATGTCTTTGAGAAGAAAGGAGAAGAAACGCTACAATATGACCTATGACACATATGACTGCCACGTGGACCTGATCCCAAGAAAGGAGGTGCCTTGCCACCCTGAATTAGCAGCCTTCAAAGAATACCTCAAGGACAATCTGGCACAGTGGTTTATCTACCTCTCCTACTGGCTCCTCATGCCGGAGGAGGGGAGGAAGACTACGGCCCTGTATAGATTACAAGAGGCTTAACAATATCATGGTGAAGAACTGGCACCCCCTGCTCCTCACCCCAGACCTATTAACAATCCTCAGAGGTCTCTACTTGCTTTTGAATTTCGTTCAGTTTCTGCCAGTTAGCAGCTGCTCAGGTCTCATGGCATCTAGGGTCAGGAAAAGTGAGTGGCCTTTTCTAATCATTCCATAGGTAAAGCCTATTCAATCAGTGTATCCATTGCTAAGTCTGTATCATTCTGACTATGGCAATTAATGTGATAATGTAGCTGAAGCAAATGGCCCAGACCAGCTGAGCTGTGGTTCAATCTCAGGATATGGGAAGCAATACATACACTCCTAAACTTGTAAATTACACATCTACAGTTTAATTGTAAAAAAAAATAAAAAATGCTACTATGTAACTTAAATGACTACCACAGTATAAGCACTTTTTAAGATACACTCAGTATATGGCAGTAACTGCGAAGCTACAAACATTTATACATTCAACACGCAATAGCAGTTTGACAGTACTGATCAGCCTGTTCCTACTGTCTATGTATTAAAAGCATATGACCAGAGAGTATTCACACATTGCAGCTTTCTGGCATGGGTGTGGAAGCTCCACTGCAATGTCTTGCAGCAGTTTGGAAGTCAGCCAGGAGGGCTGAGCAACAGTCAAGTACCTTTCAGTCCTCTCCCACACAGATTTTGCAGTTGGAGGTTTTATTATCAGTGAGTCATTCTGGAGCAGTTGTTCCTTTGTCACAGGTGGGACATCTCCAGCTGCAGCTACTCTGTTTCTGGCTGGCTGTCATTCTCACTGTGGCTCTTTTGGCCATTGCTGAGTGCTAATGTTTCCACTTGTGCGCAAATCACCAACCACAGGCAATATGATCTTGCATGTATTGAAATTCAAGGTCATCTCCCACAGCTTCCTGTGCTGAGCTTGGACCTGACTCATCACCTTGCCTGGTCTGATGATTATTGGACTGCTGACAGAACCCACTGCTATCCCCAACCGAAACCTGCTTGGGTGTTGTGGGTCTGTGCCCTATTGCTGCAGGTGCTGTCCATGCTATGGCCACCCTGGCTCCCAGTTCCCCTTTGCTTGTGAAGTAGTCCCACTTGCTGCTTTCTGACATCTTCTTAGAAAAGAACCCGTGACTTTAGTAACTCTCCCAAGCAGTCACTCAGGTGTTGGAGGGACTGTCACAGGATGTGTACCTGTGTCTGTAAGAACTTGAATATCTCAGTAATGGTCTCTGTGCTTCAGTTTAAAAGCCCCAGTTCCCACTGTTCTGAGTGATTGCACTTAGGCTGAAACAAGAACTTATGCATTTGGAAAGGAACACAGGACTGCAACTCTAAAAGAAAGAAAGACAGCCAAGATTTTTCTTATGCTTCTCTATGGCGGGAAGTCTGGCTTAATTACTTGCGAGAAGAATATCTGGCTGAATTCACTACTCATAACACCATTTACACAACATCTTGAGTTTGCATTTGCTAGAGTCTGGCCTGAAAGCTCTGTATTGACAGTCTCTTAATCCAGGTCAACAATTGCTCACTGCATAAGAAGTAACAAAGAGAAGAGATTCCAGAACTCCAAAGCAGGGCGGAATTAGTAGGAGTACTGAATTATTTTTCATGCTCTTCCCAGAGAAAACTCATATGTAGCTAGATGCATTTGTAGAGAGAATTTCAAATATTCTTTGGGTGCTGTTTTCACAGGAATTTTTATAAAGGAAAACTGATGCAGTGTATTTTTTCAATTTTACTATTCCACCTGTCAGCCCAGTGTAATTCAGCCTAACACCACCAACAAGATTGCAAATATCCCACTTTCTTAATAGAATACTGACTCTTAGCTGGTTTCATTATAAATGTGTCACCTGCTTTGATCTTCTAGTGAACACAGGGCTGAATTCAACTTGTATTGCAAATCAAGCAGGTTTTTCAAGAAGAACATTCAGTCCTGTGGTTTGGGTTTCTTTATTGTTATTGTTGTTGTTGTTGTTGTTATTTTCTTGTGTTATTTCTCAGTGATGGATTATCCATCACTGCCTTTTGTAAACTACTGCAGCTGACAATTATTCTATTGAAAATTCTCTGTAACCACTGCTGCCTCACTGACCAGGTGAATACCCTTGCTACATCAAAAAGCCTCCTGGTCTCCCTGAAGGCAATTAGAGGCTTTGATCAACCTATTCCTATACTTTTTTTCAGTGATAATAAATAAATAAATAAATAAATGAAAATACCTAAATTTATTTCCTTAGGTCTTACTAGCAGGTATGTCCTATCAAAAAGGAAAGCTTACTATAAGAAATGTAACTCTTTATTTTATAACTTCGGGCTTTTATGTGGAAAAGAGTAAGGGTTTCTTATGTAGTAGGCTACAAAACAACACTGACAACTAAACCTTGCTCTCGAATTAATAGCCTTTGCTATAGAGTTATGGAGTTCACTAACACAAGACAGCTCTATGACCAAAAATGTAGCAGGGTTCCAAGAAGGACTCAGCATGTGCAGGGTAAAGGAAAGTAAAAAGGCTGGGCTTTAAGAGCCAATATAAATGTGCTGGTTACTTCAGCTAACGATCTCAGTGTCTTTTCACAGTTAGTGAGTCTACAGAGAGGTATAAATTGGGAGGCATAAATCCCACTCAGCAGGTCTCTCCATCCCTTTATTTTCTAATTTCTGGTAGCAATATGAGAGGATCAAAATAGATCTCAAGGACTAACACCCTCACCCCATCCCCTGAAAAAAGAAAAAAAAAAGAAAGAAAAAAGAAAAGATGTTTCTGTGAAAAATTTCCTTCCCTCTGTCATGACCAAAAGCATGGCAGAAGTGACACTGAAGCAGACCACAGTGAGAGAGTTCATCCGTCGGGGACTGCCCTCCAGCTTAGAGGCACAAATGATCCTCTCTGTGGTGTTTCTGCCCCTCCATCTCGTGACTCTGCCTGGCAACCTCCTTATATTGCTGTCTACTGATCACGACTGATACTTTCTCATAGCCACATGCCTCTTCCTCAGCAACCCTTTTTTCCTCCAGATCCACCATTCGTCTGTTACAGAGCCTGAAATGTTGGGTGACCTCTTCTGTGCAGAGAAGATCATCTCTTTGGAAAGATGTGTGGCCCAGATGTTCTTCCTTCATCTCTGTCTGTACAGAGACCTGCCTCCTCGCTGTAACAGCCTATGACTGCTGCAGGGCCATCTGCAACCCCATGCACTATCATCTCACACTCATGCGAGAGTACGCCTACAGCTGGCTGGGGCTGTGTGCGTGGGGACAGGGATCCCCTGTGGCCTGACTGGAATTATGATCAAGCTGCCCTACTTCACAGAATTTGACAGCTTGGTCTGTGATGTGCTGCCAGTGATCAAGGCGGCTTGCACGAATGCCTACGTTACTGAGATGCTGAAAATCTCCAGCTCTGGGCTCCTCTAGGCTTGCTTCATGGTGCCACTGGCCTCTTATGGCATCCTCCTAGTCTTGCTACAGAAACATCCGTGCAAAGGTGTGCACAAGGCCCTCAGTGCTTCTGCCATCGGGCTCATGGTTGTAATGCTCTTCCTGGGATACTGCATCTTCATTTACTCCTGCCCTTGCACCAGCTTCACTGAGGACACTGTGATATCAGTCTTCCTAACACAGCCTTCACCTCCTGCTAAATCCCATAATCTGCATCCTGGGAAATGAGTACATGAGGTGGGCACTCCCCAAGCTAATTGGGAGAAAAGTAGCCACAGAAGAGAAATAAAAGCTAGAGCAAAAGCAGCTGCACTTTCCAGGGTCAGCTGCTGTTTTTTTCAGCTTTATCAGCAGTAGGCAAATTTCATTGTGACAAATCAGCCTCTAACCTCTATCTGTGGATAATCCTGGTACCTCACTTTGTAACTTTTAGGCCATGCTTATCAGCCTGTGTTTGAACTCTTGCCTCACCGGGAAACGTAAAAAAAAGGGGTTCCTTCCAAGATTAAGTTACCATACAAAAGATGTCACTTTCTATCCTTTTTTTTTTTGGAAGTGTTTTCAGAGCAATGTGCAAGTTCTCATTTTGAGGTAAGATTTTAGGAAGCTGAGGCTTGGTTAATTCCTTTGCTTGATTTTCCCTTTTTTCCCCACACTGTTCTCAAGCTGTTTTAAACATCCATAGTTCTTACTGACAGAGCAGCTAAAGATGCAAATGAAGAACCAGAGAAAATAATCCTGCCCATACTTGACCTTTTGTCACTGTTGCAAGGAGATAAGAAACATAATGCTTGAATGCCATTCCTTAGGCATATCGTTTATTAATATTTCTCTCTTTTTAAGGAAAATCCCTTAAGATGAACGCCTGAAGCTGCAATCCTTTGTCAGTTCTCCATCGGCGCTTTTGATCACTCAGTTTGCACTCGTTGCAGTGTGCAGATTTTCAGCATGGCAGCTCTTATTCAGAGCCTTCTTCCACACTGAGTTTGTGATCCCTTTCCTAAGTCCAAGTCATTTGGGCAGAGCTCATGGGCTGTATTCTGCTCTCCCAGTGCGTAAACTTGGTGTTAGTTCACCAAGAACACCTTTAAGAAGGCAAAGCGAGTTATGTGGCATGGGTGAACATTTGTTCTTTGTCTCCAGAGGCCATTGAAATGGACTTTGAACAGTTGTGTGAGCTACTATAGCCACACAGGTTTTCTGGGTGACTAACTGGACCCACAGCTCTACTCCCAAGGGACTTATTAAATCTCTGCCAAAGCTTATACTGTCAACAACCTAAGATGATTTAACAAATCCCTTTGTGACTCTCTAGTAAGGCGTGAATTTAACATTTCTTGAGTCCCAAATCTGTCTTTCAGACAAGCACACAGCCCAAGCTTTATCAGTTCTCTATGACTTCATCACAGCACAAAAGGTTCTGTATTTGGTGTTCAGAGTAATTGAGTACCGCATGCTCTTGCTCTCCAGAACTAGCTGTTACGGGGAAGGGTTGAAGGTGTAAGTCACCTCTGCATCCCTGTTTATGCTGTCAGTGTTGAGCTTCAACTTCTGATTTGGGGGCAGGTCTTCTTCGTATTGGCAGGAATGCTTTGTAAGTAGGCAGGAAGTTCAGTTTCTATTTTGATTTTTGCATTGTTCATGAAGTAACCAATCAAGATTTATTTTATTTATTTGCTTCTTTGTTTGTTTGTTTATTAAGTAAAGGCTTGAACTAGTTAAATATCAGGACGATCTTCCAGTATGAGGGGACCATCTGCACAAGATAACTTGAATATATTAGAGGAACACCCTCCCCCCCCCCCCCAGAAAAAAAAAAATCCAAACCAAAGCAAACCCTGCCTGTTCAGTTGCAGGAACTATCAATACCTCTGGCTAGAGGAATTTATGGATGCCAATCAAAAGGAAGACATTTGTTTATCCATCTCCATTTTTTAGACCAAAAATTGCTTTTTCTTTTATGGAGAAAAAACACTGGAATTCAACTCACAATCATTCTTTTTCTGGACACCACTGGAAACTACATAAGTAAGCTCGGTTTTTCCTCCCTGCTCTGTCTCCTTTTGGGTTTGTTGCAGGGAGAAGGGGCTGAGACGTTGACTGGAAGGAGAACAACACTTCTGTTTGGTTGCTTTTCAGTCCTTTATGCAAGACCTTGAGTACAGGAGGAAATCAGGCATCTGATTCTACCAGGTGTCTTTGGAGACATCAGTATCTGTCTCTCAGCAGACTCCAAATGAAGACAGGAGCCTCTGTGCGGGTCCTTGGCAACTTTAGAGCCCTATGAAAATGTTAGTCGTGGGAGCTGTAACAGGTGAAAATACTAATGTAAATGTACATTTTACAGGCTTGTGGCTCCACTTGTAACAGCTGCAGACCACTATTGGGGTATTCAGCCATTTCTGGAGCGTCCACACGCTGTTAGAAATGTAGCTATCGTTCAGGTGCTTGGTTAGCCCTGTTCTCAGAAGCTCAGCGTATCAGCAGCAAGGAAACCACAGTGACATTGATTTCCAAATACAAGAACCCTGGGTTCATACTCAGAGATGGTTTCATTTTAGCAAAGTGGGGAACTCTGAGAAGTCCTGCCGTTTCCCACATCATTATTTCTGTTGTATGACCGCCTTGAACCATGCGCTGTAAACAAGCTTTCTCCTTTGTTGGACAGGGTTCCTATTCAATGTCCTCTCATCTCACTCCTGTTCCAAAGACAAGATTTTGTGTTTGTGTATGTGTACTTTTGATTATTTTGCCAAAATTTTTAGATTTTCATTTCAAAATGAAAATAAAATCACAGGAACACTGGAATATGGAAT
Organism: Apteryx mantelli; assembly: GCF_036417845.1. Lineage (NCBI taxonomy): Eukaryota > Metazoa > Chordata > Aves > Apterygiformes > Apterygidae > Apteryx > Apteryx mantelli. The sequence goes on from NW_027118755.1 coordinate 2,523,824, forward strand.
GGGCAGAGCTATTCAAGGTCACTGAATTTGTGACTGCAGGTGTTGCATTGCTTGATCCCTCATAAATACATCAGCTATCAAGCAGCTGAGGTTTCTGACTGGCTTCTGACTGAAAAGCAGGTGAATCTGTTCTCCCCAAGCAAGGTTGCAGCTGGGGAAGTAAATGCCACACTCAAATGAATTTGCAGACAGCTACCTAGCAGGAAAAGGTGGTGTCATACCACATTTGGAGACTGTGCTGGCTATTCTTACTTTTGGGAGGAGGTTAGAAAACCAGGCAAGACTCAGCAAACAGCAGCAACAAGTATCTAGGGTCTTAAAAATGATCTTTTAGTGAAAGCCTAAATCCCCAGTCTATGAGATCTATGAAGAAGTTAGCAGTGACTTCCCTGAAGTCTATTCAGATGTCATCTCACTAAACTGCAATGCCCAACACAGAAGTCTTCCACTAATCATTTGGTTTCCTCTACAGTGAAGGAAGAGGAATAACTGCAGGCACAGATTCATCCATTTTATGTCTGACAATTGCAGACAGGTAGCTTAAACGAGACACCTAGAATCAGGAAAGATGGATCCTGAGGTACATTCTGCCAGGAGGCAAATCTTCCTGCAACATGATAGCTCCTGAGTAAGTCAGAGAAGTAAGTCAGCTTGCATTGCATTGTCTGGAAACTGAAGAAAGCCCACAGTCTCCTTTGGAAACCTGTTCCAGTACTCGCTTGTCCTTCAAACTTGAATACTTCTGCTAATATTAGGCATCACCTTTTGGGTGAAACTGTTAGGCTGTTCTGTCTTTATTCCTCCATACAGCTCAAGTTTGTATGATTGTCATCATGTTCTGTCCTCTCATACCATAAATTTAATTCTCCTTTCTCCGTGTTCTTTCTCCTGGGTGCAACGCAGCAGTAAACATGGTGTGGCAGAATCACACTAGAGTGAGTGAGTTCTTCCTCTTGGGCCTCACCACCAACCATGCTGTAGAGCTGGCCCTCTTCACCTTCTTCGTGGTCATCTACGTGCTGATTATTTTGGGCAACATTCTCATCATCTTCACGATTGCACATGACCAGCGTCTGCACAGTCCCATGTACTTCTTCCTCAGCAACCTCTCTGTCATTGACATCTGCCCCTCCTCAGTGGTGATGCCCAAGATGTTGGCTGACTTCCTGGTGGACAAGAAGAGCATCTCCTCTGAGGGGTGTGAGGCACAGATGTTCTTCCTCCACCTCTTTGCCTGCACAGAGATCTTTCTCCTCACCATCATGGCCTATGATCGCTGCATAGCCATCTGCAACCCCATGCATTATGGCACCATCATGAGCTGGAAGATGTGCCTCCAGCTGGCCACAGTCCTGCGGATGGGAGGGCTGATGCATTCTGTGTCCCTCACTGCCCTGACCCTCAGTCTCCCATACTGTGGTCCCAGTGCCATTGACAACTTCTTTTGTGATGCCCCTTTGATCATTAAGTTGGCCTGCACAAACACCCATGTCTTAGAAATGCTCCTTGTCGCCACCTCAGGCCTCGTCTCTGTGGTCTGCTTCCTGGTGCTGGTGACTTCCTATGTGGTCATTTTGGTCTCACTAAGGAACCATCTCTCGGAAGGGCAACACAAGGCATTATCTACCTGTGCTGCTCACCTGACAGTGGTGACACTTTTCCTGGGACACTGCATTTTCATCTATCTCAGGCCAGCCAAGAGTTTAGCTGCAGACAAAGTCGTGTCAGTTTTCTTCACGGCCATTACCCCTCTGATGAACCCCATTATCTATACCTTTAGGAATGAGGACATGAAAAATGCTTTGAGAAAGCTATGCAGGCGGCAGATTGATTCCCAAGACAAGTGACACTGTTGGGAGTGAACGGAAGGCTGCCAATCCCTGTGTACTGTCTGTCCCTATCCCCTCCCTCCAGGGTGTTCTCTGGGCATGTATCTTCAGCTTTTGACTTCTCTGCACCCTTAGCACTGAGGTGAAATCAAACAATGGCACTGGCTCTCATCCACAGCAAGTTCTTTGAGGGATGCTTTAAGCTCATTTATCAGAGGACAAGTTTTGAAATAGAAATGCCAAGGATATTCTAGATTGCTATGCTCTAAGGACCCAGCTCCTTTGGGCTCTTCATCTAAGCAGCCTAAGTGTATTTTGCAGGAACACTTCTTCCATTCAAAGGAAAATTATCCCTTCACCCTATGTGCTACTAGAAGAAGTTAATGCTTTAGCAAACACAAGACTGCTTATTCAGTTTCCTCTTCTGGCCCGTGTGGTTAGCCTGAATTTGAGGGTTTCAACTTGTCCACATTCAGATAAGGATTTCATGGATGTACGGGTTTTGTGCAGACAGCTATTTTTAGCCCAAACCCTACTGCCTCTCTTTCCCTGTATGCAGCAGGACAGATCTTTTCTTTACGCAGGATGTTGCTAAATAAGCAGGTGAAGGCAGGTTTGAGCTCTTTGCCCATTTTCAGCAGGGTGTCTGAATCAAATGATACTTTTCGCTTAGATACATCTACTTATCTATTTTCCATATGGCTGCGCAAATGTGCTAGCACGACTTTGGGTGCAGCTTATGATTTGAAACAAGGAGCGAGGAGAGATAGACACTCCCAAGTCTCCACTGCCATCAGGAAAAAGAGCAGATAGACACATGCTATGTAGATAGATGATGGTACAGTAGCATCAGCTGAGGAAGCTCACAGTCCTTGTCCTCTGGGCCACAGGCATACTCCTCTCTGGGGCAAAAGCATGACACAGATTCCTCCTGTGACAAATTGCCAAGGACCATAGTGGGGTTTTGCTTGCATGCTTTTAGACTGAGGTAGCTGACCAATGTTAATGCTTAGCTCTTGCAAAACAGCCTCCTTCATCAAGAGACATAAGAAAACAAAGAATACTGCCCTCACAACCAGCGGCCTTCTTTTGCTATCCACAGGAAATCAGCAGGAAGAGAACCTGTCTGATGGACAAATGATTAAAGTTCAGCAGCCTCCCAATGCTCCTAAATTGTGGTAGGCTAAAGAAAATACCGAAAGAGAATGGGGCATTATATCCTCCCGCAGCCAGATCTTTATGCAGTGCTGCACGTTTAGAGGGCTCCTGAGAACCTCTTGGGTTATGCTGAAGGAGGTAAAGGGGTTTTTTGTCTCTTGATCAAGAACAAAGCTCCAGCACAGATGCTTTTACAGTGTGCAAAGGTACTTTGGAGGCCAGACTAGCTTCTGCCTGCTCCCAGCCCTTCTCAGCTGTATTTCTTGTAGCACATTAAAGCACTTTGTATGTGAGTGAGAGATTTCCCTTGCTCTGGTACTGCTGTAAGTCTACACCACCTCACCCGAGAGCTGGAGCAATTCATGAGCCAGCTGTGCTGACCCCATACTTTCAAAGAGCTCACAGTCTACTTATACGTTCACAGTCTACTTGTACTTATGCCCTCACATCCAGCCAGCCCAGAGGGCATTCCATGGCAGAGGGGGGATGCTGTGCTCCAGGCTGGGGCCCTGCTCTGGCATCTCTGATTCAGTCCTGGCAGGGCTCTTCAGTGTTGGCTCAGCTCTCTGTTCTGATTCCCAATGCTGCAGCACTTCAGGGGTGCAGAGGCAGCCACAAGGGCACTGCTGTGTGTGAGGTTTGACGGAGATGCCAAGCTGGGAATGCCATAGTCTGGGAAGCTGATCACAGCCTCCAGCACTTTCCTGGAGTTCTTTGTAGGTAGGGCTCTAGGAAGGGTGTTAATTTCTCCCTTTGAAGCAATTTGGGTTGCTTGGAGTGGTCCACGTTTGACATACAAAATCCTACTGTAGGGTGGTGTAGAGCAGCTGATGGGGATGAATGTTCCTATGGTGGTCCTTTGCCTTTTTCAAAGCACAGTCTTTGGTTGCCAGTGCACAGGTTTTGATTTTCTCCAGGATCACCACACTGAAAGTGTTAAGTGCTCATCTGAGTGGTGGCAAACAAAGCACTACAGCAGATGAGGGCCCTTGCAGTTAAGGTACATTTCCACACTTAAGGTTAATTCCTTCTCATTTCTGCAATTCAGAGGTTTCAGGTTTGTGAACCAGAGAAGAGGACCAGGTTCACCTCATTATCATTGTTAATTTGATCCAGCACTGATTTCCAATTGTTTATGTACAGGTTCTGTGTGTCAGCGTTAGTGGCTAAGATGCCAGTTCTACATGTCCCCAGTGATTCTTTCCTTCTGCTCCAAGGGCAGCTGTGGCAGAAACCTCCAGTGGCTCCTTCTAGCTGTGAAATGCGGCTGTGTTTAGAGCCTCTTGATAGGAACGGGAAACATTTGATTTCCCATGTACTAAGAAGGCGGCATTAAGCTTGAGCTCTGCAAGAAAGAGGTGTTCTAATCTGGAGTGCATATTTATGACAAAGTCCTGCTTTCTGGGAACACAGTTTCCTTCCTCTTTCTTTCCTTCCCATATATTTCATTCCTTTGTCCATGTAAGATTCCCAGGCCATCCAGAACATCCACTGAAATACCAGAAAGAGCGGTCTTGGGAAACTGTGCTTCAAAAAGCCAAATGCCCCTACCTTGCTTCAGATGGAGAAGGGGGCCAAACCTCAACAAGATGAAAAGTCCTCTGAGCTTGTCAGGCAGCCTGCATACCTGTTTTCAAGCTTGGGACAATTCATTTTCTGGAAACAGTTTCAATGAAGCGGTGTTGGCTTCCGATAGTTCATTGGGCCAGATGTTCAACACCCACAATCCCATGGGCTCTGATGAGAGATATCAGTGATCCCTTATGGGCATAGCTCCAAAACATCTTCTGGTCCTTGCTTCCTTTGGCACTGATGGCCTTTGGGGTGGCTCTGAGCTAGTGCTGTCAGGGTTGGCTGTGTCCAGCTGCAGCCCTGCAGCAGGTGCACCGGGATGTCACAGCTGTCATTGTTGTCATATTCAGCAGGGACACATCAGTTCACTGCTGAAAGGCTGCTGAAAGGCTGCTGAAGGAGCTAGAGTGGGGTGCTGTGAGGTGGAGGAGGGAGTAGTGGGTCTTGGGGAGAGAATGTAATGATGCTGCAAGTGGCCTGGGAGAAGTTTGCTTTGCAGTCCTGCCACACACACACACCTTTATTTTCTTTCAGGTAGAAAAGGAATTCCCACAAGAAAATCCCTCCAGGACTCCATCAGGAGTCCTCACAGTTGAGACCACAGACCAGACAGTATGAGTATGGAATATGAGTATGACAAGAAGGGAAGAAAGCCTTCCAAATGAAGCCTTATGTTCAATCACAGAATGGTAACGTGACCATTGCCTCTTTGTTGTTTGTTTTTTTTTTTTTTTTTTCCTGTGGAAGCCAGTGAGAGCAGGATGCTGAATGAGGACTATGTGCCAATGTCTGGAAGGCCACAGAAGGAGGAAAGTCCCCAAGCCTTTCCCTTTCTGGCTTGGTGTTTCTTCTCTACTGACCGCTGCAGGGGAAGGCTTTGGGGAACAGCTGGCTGTGTGGGGGTGGATATGGGCACTGGGGAGCTCCAAACTCCTTATGGTATAGGGAAGGAGGCAGGGGAGGCAGCTGGGAGAGCATGAAAGGGAGGGCTGTGCAGATGGATGAAGTTAGCTGCTTGTTAGTGACTTGATCTGGGAATCTGTTGCATAACTCTCTGCTTGTCTATCTTCTTTCCCCTTGATGTAGCATCCTGGGACAATGAAAGAGCCAAGGGGATTGTGAAAGGAGGCATATGTGCCAATCCCATGGGACCAGACGTGATGGCTCTGTGTGTGCTGGACAGCTGGCTGATGTCATTGCAAGCCCACCCTCAATCATCTTGGAAAGACAAGAGTGATCAGGAAGGTTCCTGATGCTTGCTAAAAGGCCCATGTCATCCCCATTTGAAAGAAGGGCATCAAGGGAGATCCAGGGAACTCTAGGCCTGCCAGCCTTACCTCGGTTCCTGGGAAGGTTTTGGAGCAAATGTTCATGGAAGTCATTCCTAAACACAGGAAGGACAAGAATGAGATTGGTGAGCCAGTATGGATGACCAAGGCGATTGTCCCAGTTGCTCACCTTACTTTGACTTTTTTCACTCCAGGTCTCCCTCACTTTACAGCACTGCCTCCATGCCCATTGGGTGTTGCTTGAAAAACAAAGCTATGGGCTTCTGCAATTTGCTGATGTCTGAGCTCCCCAACAAGCCATTTGGCTTCTTTCAAAATGCTGCTAATGCTCCTCAGTCACCTAAGATGTTCCAGTCCCAAACTTGCTTGTGTCCTCAAATTCATACTATATCCCAGCAGTGAACTGCACATCCTTCTTCTTAAACATGACCACCGCATGCTCTGTGTTCTCCATCCTGCCTGTACCAGCCACATTCCTACATGCACACAGCTCTTTTCCTGCACTCCTATCCCAGCCCTACACAGTGGCAAACACTGCCTCTCAGCTGTGACCCATTGGCCTTTCGGAAGAAGCCTTGGGCTTCCTGGCATTTCCTGGTGCTTATTACAACCTTTCTGGCTTCCTCCAGAGATCTTAGGAGGGGACAGTTTGCTATTGGTTCTACTAAGGTTCTTTACGACTACCTTTTATGAAATGCTTGCATTTTCATGATTTGGGGGGTGGGGGGGAATAGTCATGGAAAAGCATGAAATATACTAAAACAGGCACTGAGTTGGCTGCCAAGAAGAACTATCTGAGATATCCACAGGCCTGAGGCTTCAGGGCAAGACTTCTCTCCACAGAAGCAGACCCAGCCTCTGACACTCTCTAGAGAGGGAAATCAGCAGTGTCCATGTCATCTGAGGACTCAAGGGGTGGGTTTTGAGTTCTGAGATCACCCTTCTTCTGACCCATTTTAGATATGTACTTCAGGATGGGGAACCATGCCTCGTATTGGTCATGCTGATAACATTGGCATTGCCTACTCAAGGTGCCGCACTACCATTCAGAGGGACCTTGACAGGCTGGAGAGGTGGGCGGAGAGGAACCTCGTGAAGTTCAACAAAGGCAAGTGCAGGGTCCTGCAACTAGGGAGGAATAACCCCATGTACCAGGACAGGTTGGGGGCTGACCTGCTGGAAAGCAGCTCTGCCGAGAAGGACCTGGGAGTGCTGGTGGACCGTGAACCAGCAATGTGCCTGGTGGCAAAGGTGGCAATGGTATCCTGAGCATCATAGCAGCAGGTAACGTTGCCAGCAGGTGGAGCGAGGTGATCCTCCCCCTCTACTCAGCCCTGCTGAGGCCACAGCTGGAGTACTGTGTCCTGTTCTGGGCTCCCCTATACAAGAGAGACATAGGGCAACTGGAAGAACTCCAGCAAAGGGCTACTAAGATGATTAGGGGAGTGGAGCATCTCTCATATGAGGAAAGACTGAGAGAGCTGGGCCTGTTTAGCCTGGAGAAGAGAAGGCTGAGAGGGGAATCTTATCAGTGTGTATTAGTATCTGAAGGTAGGGTGTCAAGAGAATGGGGCCAGACTCTTTTCAGTGGTGCCCAGCAACAGGACGCGAGGCAACGGGCACAACCTGAAACACAGACAGTTCCATCTGAACATGAGGAAAAAATCTTTTATTGTTAGGGTGACAGAGCACTGGAAGAGGTTGCCCAGAGAGGTTGTGGAGTCTCCTTCTCTGGAGATATTCAAAACACGCCTGGATGCGATCCAGTGCAATGTGCTGTAGGTGACCCTGCTTGAGCAGGGGGGTTGGACTAGACCATCTCCAGAGGTCCCTTCCAACCTCAACCATTCTGTGATTCTGGGAAGCTTTACACATTTTCTCGACCAAGAATGGAAGAATCACACCCTGCACTTGGAAAGGGGTGAAGTTGTGGGGTACACGGTTTGCTTCAGAAGGCATTCAGTATGCTTGCAATACAAAAAGGCTGTGAAGGCAAATGGACATGAAAGAAACATCCAATGGAGCTCCATGGAAGGAGGATGGAGCTGCACATAATATGAGGTGATACAAATCAGATCAGCACGTAGAGAAGACTTCTGCAGAGAAGACTTTTTGAGAGAGTACTGTAACTTTAGTCAACTTAAAAATGAAGGGTAGACAGGGTGATAAAGTGATGAGGAAGTGTCCTGGGGAAAAGGAGCTTGGTGGAGAGGAGGTTGTAGAGGTTTGAGGTAGTCCTTTCAGGATCTAAGCAGGATGAAGTTTGGAGTCAAAGGAAGATTCAGAAGCTCTCAAGGAAGTCTTGGAATTAGTGCTACTACCACTACATGAACAGCACAGTGTTCTAATAGAATTCTTTTTTTTTTTTCTTCTTCTTCTTGACGATGATGATAAACTAAAATTCTTTAATTTTATTCCTGTCAGTCTCTTATTTCACAAGTTAGCTGCAACTTCTCAATATTTAACCTCTTTCTTACATAAGGTTTTCAGAACAGCACTTTCCCTCCCCCCCCCCAAATCTTTGTTTGATGTACACTGGCATAACGCTATGGCACTCCAAGTGCCTTACCCCCACCACCACACAGAGGCACAAGTCACAGGCATATTCCTACAATGCTTCTACAGGCAGGGCTCTGAGGGCTCAGACTTTCTGAGGATAACCGTGCCAAGAGAAGGTGAGGTAGCTCAGAGTGGCTTCCCATTGGCTTATTTTAGATCTTTTCCATGGTTGGAATTCATCCTGCCTAATTTTAAGAGTGGGATTAGGTCAACCAAATTTAATGATTTCTGTTTATGTGGCTATTTATCAAACACCCCCTCCATGTGTCACTCTTTTGAGACACTGCATCTGTGAGCTGCAACTCCCTCCAGCAGAACATTTCCTGGAACCAAATCTCTCACTTCCTGCTTGATGATGGCATTAGCCAAGTGTCTATAATACAAATGTGGGCCCCAGATGAACTCCACCCCAAGCCTTACAGAAACATTTGGATTCAGAGAGTGCAGAGGTGCCTAAGGGAGGTCTTTGCGTCACTCAAATGTGCTTCCTAGCCTGGGATTTTCAGCTTTATATATGTTGAATAGAGGGACGTGGTCATCTGCTGAGGGGGAAGTGGAAAGCCCTGCTTAGAAACCTGGCTACTGCCTGGTGCAGGTTCAGTGGATCTCCCTCCAGAATCAGAAAGCTTGATTCAGTGACAAAGCCTGAGGAAAGCGGGAGGGCACATGCCTGCCCACCCTTGCTCCAGTGGGTAGCACCTCGAATATGACAGGAATCCAACTGGAGAGGACACCACCCTACCTGAACACTCCACAGCCCCAAGCCCTCTAGGACGGTGAGCAAAGAAGAGCTGACCTGCTGGCAGCCCTCTCTGACACAACCCAAGTGGCCTCATCGATTGGGGAAAACAAACATTCAAGTCATGAGCCAGCTCAGGTGGCCAGCATAGCTACTGAGGAGGGACCAGCAGCAGGCACTGCATATGGATGTGGGTCAGCATCTCCAAGAGAGTGTCCACTACAGTGCGAACATTGGCACCCCTACACTCCCACGATGGGGAGCAGAGAAGCACCGACCTGCCAGAGGGCTCCCAGAACACCTCAGCAGACTGTGTGTGTGGGTATAGATTGGCATGCAGGAGAGGTTACGTCTCTGGCCTCAGCACCAGCACTGCCACGTTCCCTGTGACAGGGAACCAGTCACACAGAATCACAGAATCACAGAATCACTGAGGTTGGAAGGGACCTCTGGAGATCATCTAGTCCAACCCCCCTGCTCAAGCAGGGTCACCTAGAGCACATTGCACAGGATTGCATCCAGGCGCATTTTGAATATCTCCAGAGAAGGAGACTCCACCACCTCTCGGGGCAACCTGTTCCAGTGCTCTGTCACCCTCACAGTGAAAAAGTTTTTCCTCATGTTAAGATGGAAGCGTCTGTGTTTCAGTTTGTGCCCATTGCCTCATGTCCTGTCGCTCGGCACCACTGAAAAGAGTCTGGCCCCATCCTCTCGACACCCTCCCTTCAGATACTTGTACACATTGATAAGATCTCCTCTCAGCCTTCTCTTCTCCAAGCTAAACAGGCCAAGCTCTCTCAGTCTTTCCTCATAAGAGAGATGCTCCAGTCCCCTAATCATCTTTGTGGCCCTTCGCTGGACTTGCTCCAGTAGTGCCACATCCCTCTTGTACTGGGGAGCCCAGAACTGGACGCAGTACTCCAGATGTGGCCTCACCAGGGCTGAGTAGAGGGGGAGAATCACCTCCCTCGACCTGCTGGCAACACTCTTCCTGATGCAGCCCAGGATACCATTGGCCTTCTTGGCCACAAGGGCACACTGCTGCCTCATGGTCAACTTGGTGTCCACCAGCACTCCCAGGTCCTTCTCAGCAGAGCTGCTTTCCAGCAGGTCAACCCCCAACCTGTACTGCTGCATGGGGTTATTCCTCCCCAGGTGCAGGACCCTGCACTTCCCTTTGTTGAATTTCATGAGGTTCCTCTCTGCCCACCTCTCCAGCCTGTCCAAGTCTCTTTGAATGGCAGCACAGCCCTCTGGCGTATCGGCCACTCCTCCCAGTTTTGTATCGTCAGCAAACTTGCTGAGGGTGCACTCTGTTCCTTCATCCAGGTCACTGATGAAGAAGTTGAACAAGACTGGACCCAGGACTGACCCCTGGGGGACACCGCTAGCTACAGGCCTCCAACTAGACTCTGTGCCACTGATCACAACTCTCTGAGCTCTGCCATTCAGCCAGTTCTCAATCCACCTCACTGTCCACTCATCTAACCCACACTTCCTGAGCTTGTCTATGAGGATGCTATGGGAAACATTGTCAAAAGCCTTTCTGAAGTCTAGGTAGACAACATCCACTGCTCTCCCCTCATCTACCCAGCCAGTCATTCCATCATAGAAGGCTATCAGATTGGTTAGGCATGATTTCCCCTTGGTGAAGCCATGCTGACTACTCCTGATCACCTTCTTTTCCTCCACATGCATGGAGATGGCTTCCAGGATGAGCTGCTCCATCACCTTTCCAGGGATGGAGGTGAGGCTGACTGGCCTGTAGTTGCCTGGGTCCTCCTTCTTGCCCTTTTTGAAGACTGGGGTGACATTGGCTTTCTTCCAGTCCTCGGGCACCTCTCCTGTTCTCCATGACCTTGCAAAGATGATGGAGAGTGGCTTAGCAATAATGTCCGCCAGCTCCCTCAGCACTCGTGGGTGCATCCCATCAGGGCCCATGGATTTGTGGGTGTCAAGTTTGCTTAAATGATCTCTAACCCACTCCTCCTCCACCAAGGGAAAGTCTTCCTCTCTCCAGACTTTCTCTCTTGCCTCCAGGGTCTGGGGTTCCTGAGGGCTGGCCTGAGCAGTAAAGACTGAAGCAAAGAAGGCATTCAGTAACTCTGCCTTCTCTGCATCCTTCGTCACCAGGGCACCCACCCCATTCAGCAAAGGGCCCACATTTTCCCTAGTCTTCCTCTTGCTGCCGATGTATTTGAAGAAGCCCTTCTTGTTGTCCTTGACATCTCTAGCCAGATTTAATTCCAAACGGGCCTTAGCCTTCCTCGTCACATCCCTGCATACTCTGACAACATTCCTATATTCATCCCAAGTGTCCTGTCCCCCTTTCCACTTTCTGTATACTTCCTTCTTCTGGTTGAGTTTTGCCAGGAGCTCCTTGCTCATCCATGCAGGTCTCCTACCTCCTTTGCTTGACTTCCTACTCATAGGGATGCACCGCTCTTGAGCCTGGAGGAAGTGATATTTGAATATTAACCAACTCTCTTGAACACTCCTTCCTTCCAGGGCCCTCACCCATGGGATTCCTCCAAGTAGGTCCCTGAAGAGGCCAAAGTTTGCTCTCCTCAAGTCCAGGGTTGCGATCCTACTTGGTGCCCTGCTGCCTCCTCGCAGGATCCTGAACTCCACCATCTCATGGTCACTGCAGCCAAGGCAGCCCCCAACCTTCACATCTTCCACCAGTCCTTCTTTGTTTGTTAGTACGAGGTCCAGCAGCACACCTCTCCTTGTTGGCTCCTCCACCACCTGGGTCAAGAAGTTGTCACCAATGCTCTGCAGGAATCTCCAGGACTGTTTGTGCCTAGCTGTGTTGTCTTTCCAGCAGATATCGGGGTGGTTGAAGTCCCCCATGAGAACCAGGGCCTGGGATCGTGAGGCTACTTCCAGCTGTCTGTAGAAGGCCTCATCAACTTCCTCATCCTGATCAGGTGGCCTGTAGTAAACACCCACAACAGTGTCACCTCTATTAGCCTGCCCTTTGATCCTTACCCATAAGCTCTCGACTCGCTCTTCATCCACCCCTAGGCACAGCTCAATACATTCCAGTTGCTCTCTCACATAAAGAGCAACTCCACCACCTCGCTTTCCTGGCCTGTCTTTCCTAAAAAGCACTAGCCATCCATGACAGCACTCCAGTCATGCGAGCTATCCCACCATGTCTCTGTAATGGCAATGAGATCATGGCCCTGCGACTGCACAGATATCTCTAGTTCTTCCTGTTTGTTCCCCAAGCTGCGTGCATTGGTGTACAGGCATTTCAGGGAGGTGATCGAGCATGCAGGTTTCCCAGGAGGGCTAAAAGAGGGTCCTCCATAGCCACATCCCATGCGCACTTCCCTGGCTGCATTCAAGGTCCTTGAAGCCTTTGGTAGCTGGTGGAGGTGCACAGGGCACTACCAACCATCTGCATTCAAATGGCACAAACCAGAACTGGCATTGGGCCTTCCCATGCTGCAGTGTCCAGCTTAACCCTCTTGCAAGTGGGCAACAGCTGCTGGAGCCTGCCACTGGCTCTGGGTCTCCATGGTTCCTGATACCTGGCAGAGACTTGTGGAGCTGCCAGAGAGCTACTGGGAGACTCCTGCACCAAACGGGAAAGAAAAAAGGTTTTCAAAAGAACCAGTTTAGGAGCTGCTCCTACCTGCCCTTGGGAGCTGCCCTACCCTTTTCTCATGAGCCAGCCACCTGTGCTGGAGGCACCTGGGGATGCTGCTTTGGAACGCAGCAGTTGATTACCCTCTGGCCTATGGACGTACAGCTATGTCCAAGGGGTCTGGAGAGCTGAAGAACAGCAGCCCCTCCCACCAGCAAGGAGCTCAAAAGTGGCTTCTACCCATTGTATCTCATCCTCCACCATGCACCGTGACAAAGAGTGTGGCTCTGTCTTCTTGGTGACCTCTTGGTAAGCATTCAAAGGCTGCTGTCAGGTCCCCCTGAAGCCTTCCCTTCTCCAGGCTGAACAATCCCAGACTCCTCAGCGTCTCCTCATAGGATAAGTGCTTCAGCCCTGGACCATCTGGGTAGCCCTCCACTGAACTCGTCCAAGTTTCTCCACAGCTCCCATGTATGGAGGGGTGTGTGTGTGAGCAAAACTGGATGCAGTATCTAGATACAGACTAGCAAGTACTGAATAGAGGTGGATAATCACTTCCCTTGGTCTCCTGGCTGTGCTTCTGTTAATACAGCCCGCATGCTGTTGGCCTTCTTTGCTGCCAGAGTACGCTGCAGGCTCATGTTCAGCTCACGCTTGGCCAGGATCCCCCCGTCCCTTTTCTGCAGAGCAGCTCCCCAGACAGGCAGTCTCATGCCTGTATTGTGGGAGGCATTCTTCCTTCCCAAGGTCAGGACTTTGCATTTGTCCTTGCTGAAGTATGCTTTAACACACCTAACACCAGACTCAGCACTACATTCAGCAGAAAATGTAAGCACCTCTAGGCACACAGCATTTTTCAGGTGCCAAAGAGAAGTACTTCTTCCTGTAAATCTCCATTCATCTTTCTTTTATTGATTTCAGTAAGGAAAAAAAAAAATCATGTCTAGTGATGTAATTAACCTACTTAACCCTTAATGGTCTTTAAATACTTCTGGATTTTATTGGATCTGCAAAAGATCTTAGGCATGCTAGAATGTACGGATATGTTTAATTTGTCACTATGGATCATTCCCTGTTTTGCTCCGGAGTCCAGTTTTCCTGACCATCCACACTGCAAGGGTTCTAGACTGTGCTGGGAATGATTTTGTCACTTCACTACTTCTCTCTCCAGAGATGATTTGGTGTTAGGTGAGTGCAGAGTCCAAGCAGCTGGCCAGATGGGATTTTGTTTCGTCTCTTTATCCAACTCAGTCCTCCACCAATGCTCCAGAAGGCATCATAACTCAATTACACTCATGCCATGACTTTCTCATTTGGTTTCTCATCACACTCATTTGGCATGGTGTTGAGGGCTGCGAGGAAGTCTTCTTAATCTGATGGGCCCATTCTGAAGAAAAAAAGTCATTTGGAATTAAACTTCTTCCTCCCAGATGCAGAGGAGAAATTCATGCGTATAGGAACTGCAATAGCTACCACCAGAGATCAGAGAATCACAGAGTCCTTCAGGTCAGAAGGGACCTTGGGAGGGCTTTAGTCCAACCTTCTGCTCAATGCTAAGTCAACACTGAATCCACACCAAGTTTCTCAGACCTTTGTCCAGTTGGATCTGGAAAACCAGCAGAGTAAGAGATAGCACATGCTCTCTTGGCCCTTGCTCCACAGCTTTGTTCAGTTCTTGGTTGAGCTTATGGCCATTCTCTCTCATTCTTCTGCCATGTATCACTGTGAGGAGCCTGGCTCTTTATTCATGGTAAGCTTGTAATGGAGGAATGCTATGACATGCCCCTGAAGCCTTCCCTTCTCCAGGTGGAGCCTAGCCAGGCCCAGCTCCCTAACCTCTTCTCAGAGGGCAGGTGCTCCAGCTCCCTACTGTCTTGATGGCCCTCTGCTGAACTCACTCTGGTTTATTGATGTCTTTCTTTTATTGAAGGCACAAAACTGAATGCTGTATCTAGGTGTGGTCTAATGAGTGCTGAGCAAGGAAGGATAGCCACTTCTCAGTGTGATGTGCTGCTCATTGTTGGGACCGGAGTGCAGACAGATGTGGCATGATCTTTCACTCATTGTGATCCACATGTTAGTGGAGAATCCACTTCTAAATCATTCATAGATGACCTGATTCTGGGTCAGGGTTTTGTACATAGCAGAGTTGGTCCTTGACACAAGATTTTGCTGGTCATCCGAGGCAGGGTGGGGGTTTGGCCCCCAGCACATGCTGGGTAGCTGGGTGGCCTTCCCTTCAGTTCCTGCAGTGCCAATCCTCCCTGCCACCACTGGTGGTGAGGGCTGCAGTGGTGGAGGGGGAGGGTGCAAGCAGGAGGCCCCTTCTTGCGTCAGGAGGGGTCCAGCTCCCATCTTGTTTTTATTCTTTACCTCCCCTGCTCAGGAGCTAGTTGACCTGAGAGCTTGAAAAGTCAGCTGCCACCCTCAGCCTCCCCTAGGTCACTGGGTCCAGCTCCAGCATGCCCCTCACCCTCTGCAGGGTGTGGGGTAGACCTGGCATCACTCTACTGGCTCTGCCATGGCAGATGGGCGAGCATGGGTGGCAGCCAGACAGCCATTTCCACACAGTTTCAGCAGGCGGGTGGGCCTGGCCCCTGATGCTTAAGATTCATGAGCTGGGTAGAACTTGTCTTGATGCCAACCCACCTGCCCCACCCCTGGGCCTGGTGCTACCCTACTCCTGTGGTGGTTTGGGAGAATACTGAGCAAAGGGGAGGCATTGGGGTCAAGTACCACTCTCTTTTATCTTTTCTTTCCTTCCCACACATTCTGGGCTTGGTAATAAGCGCGTCTCCCAGAGTGCTTGATGGCTGGAGGGTGTATAGGGGAGACAGAGACAGATGACGTGCATGGAATCTCCTTCCCTGGAAAGCTCACAGATCCTGGTGAGCCACACCTGATCAGCCCCATGCAGCCACAGCTGCCTTCCTCCTGTGCAGTGAGAGAAGGGCTGTGGGGTGGTGAGGGCTTGCCTGGGCCCCCTGCTGCCTTGGGGTGCCAGGCAGCCTGAGGTCAGGGATTCTTCCTCAGCCCCAAGTGACATCTGGGCCCCAAAGTGAAGGAACAGCAACAGAGAATATTAATTTAAATAAAATAAAATAAAATAGAATAACATAACATAAAATAAATAAAATAAAAACACTGACCAATTAGAGAAAGAGCGTAGATTAATAAACAGCACCTTTCCCTTCTGTAGGACAGTGTGTTGTTTTGTTTGTGAAGCAATAAGTGGGTCTCCCAGTGAGCTTGGGGCAGGAGAAAGGGGAGGGCTGGGGGGAGGCAAAATGAAACCAAGGAGAAGAGAAGAGAAGAGAGAAAAGAAAAGAAAAGAAAAGAAAAGAAAAGAAAAAAGAAAAGAAAAGAAAAGAAAAGAAAAGAAAAGAACAAAGAAAGCAAGAAAAGGGGAAGAGAGAAAATAAAATCCTCCAAGGAAACAAAAAATGGTTGGGGAACTCCCTGGGAGTGGCCAGCCTGCTGTGTTTGCCTTGCAGCAGCCAGACACTCTATCCAGGTCCAGGAGGCTTTTGTTGGAGCAGGCAGGCAGTCTAACCGGCTCTGGGAGGCTGCCTGCAGAGCAGCCAATTGGTCTATCCAGCTCCAGGACTTTGGAACAGTCAGCTGATCTACCCAGCTTCAGGAGGCCATCTTCAGGGCAGCCAGAAAGTCTACCCAGCTTGGTTTTCTGGAGCAGTCAGCTAGTCTACAGAGCTCTGGCAATTAGAAATAGTCATCAAATCTACTGGGTGACAGGCGCCACACAAGCAAGCATGGGACTCTGGATGGTGCAGCCCCTAGAAGAGGGGTTTGCTCTGGGGTGTTCCCCAAGAGTCAATGAACCCCAGGTGCACCATGACTGGAGCCACAACACTGTGGGGTTGCTGCAGCCTGGATGCACACCTTCTAGTGACCCCATGATTGACAAATCCAGGCAAAGGAGAAGTGACAGGGCAGACCCACACCAAAAACATCTCAGTGCTGTGGAGCCATTCCCCTCAGAACGACCTGTTAATGGGCGCATTGTTACCCACTGAGCAGTGTTGTGGGCTGAGCAGGAGGCTACCTGTTGAGATGCACACTGTTATTAGTATACTACTTTTGTATACCTATGGGCTGGCATTGTTTTGACTGGCTGTGGTGGAGCGCAACTACCTCCCCCCACCCCATCTGGGGCCCAAAGTGTGGTGGAGCACAACTATTCTGCCCCCCCACCCCATCCATCTCAGGCCCCAGCTGACCGCAAATAACTGACAGCACCCAGGGCTGACCAGGAGGAACTAGGTGATACTGGTTGCAACTGGTGAGGCCAGAAGTGGGCATGAGATCAGCAAAAAAGGGTATATTTTCCCCAACACGGCATGAGGTCAGCAAAAAAAGTACATCTCCACACCAAATATTGTATGAACATTAGTCAAACTCTGTGCCCATAAATAGCGCTGCAGGCTAAAACCCGTTGAGCTCTCCTGCACGGCAGCAGGCTGCACGGTGGTGAATCTCTTCTTGAGTTGGGACGTCTCTCAAGGTTACTCTTCTGGAGTTAAGAGAACCTCTGACAAGAAACCGTTGGAGCGGTAAGAATAGAATACTAATAACCTCCCCCGCCCGCGACACTGGCTATAAAAGAGAGGAAGCCACATATGTTTGTTGTGGACTGGGACCCACTGTCAGCTGGCCCGTGGACCTGAGGACCCACCCATCAATGGGAATACCCCTGATGTCAACAGCGTGGTGAAGAGAAACCGTGGAAAATTAGACCAGAAGGGTGCCCATAAGGTGTGAGAGCAGTCACTGTACTGTGCACCCATTGTTAGAGAATCTGGAGAAAACTATACCAGAGGGGTGGCCCTCGAGGAAATGGTGAGAGTCATCATTGTATCATGCATCCATGATTGAACTGTAAAGCTCATGTGTATATATATTTTTAGTTCTGTTATAGTTTCAGCTTTACTATACTTTTGTCTTTGTTATAGCCTCTTATCTTTAATAAATTCTCACACTTGACAAATGATGATCTCTCGAGTTCAGCACAACTAACCCTGGAATCCAGGTGAAACCCGGATGCCCCTCTAGTGGCGTGTCACACCTGGCTCCAGGATTTCAGTGTAGTGAGCAGATCTCCCCAGCTCTGGGAGACTTTCCTCAGAGTGGTGAGCAGGTCTACCCAGGGCCAGGAGGCCATCTTCATAGCAGCCTGCTGGTCTACACAGCTTCAGGATTTTGAATGGTAAGCTGGCCTACCTGACTCCAGAAGGCTGTGGGAAGTCACAGTGCACAGGTCCGCCTTTGGAACGGTCATGAGGTCTACTCAGTTCTAATGGGACTTAGTCGCATTTGGGGTGTTTGTTAGAGGTTGGGTGCAGAGGCAAGCAAGGAAGAGAGGAAGAAAATAACCAGCAGTGGATGATGATCAAGTCAGAGGCTGACTGAGTGAACTTAGCCCTGAGGAGTCCATGGGAAAAAGAGGTTGCTTCCAAGGGTGCTGAGAGAATAGGCCGAAATCATAGTGAGGATGCTCTGTATCACCTTTGAAAGGTCATGGAGATTGGGGGGGAGTACCTGACAAGTGGCCAAAAGAGCATGTGTCATTCATCTTCAAAAAGGCCCAAAAGAATGATCAAGGGAACTAAAGCCTCTTTAACCGCACTTTGGTGAGGAGTTTGTCATAGAGCATGTCCTGTTGAATCACATTTGAGAGTACACAAAGGAGAAAGTGACTGGGAACAGACAGCATGGATTTACCTGGGGTAGATCATGCTCAACCAACCTCATTCACATCTGGAGTACTGTGTCCAGTTCTGGGCTGCCCAATACAAGAGAGACATGGCACTACTGGAGAGAGTCCAGCGAAAGGCTGCAAGGATGATTAGGGGACTGGAGCATCTCTCTTATGAGGAAAGGCTGAGAGAGCTGGGCCTGTTTAGCCTGGAGAAGAGAAGGCTGAGAGGGGATCTTATCAATGTATACAGGTATCTAAAGGGAGGGTGTAGAGAGGATGGAGCCAGACTGTTTTCAGTAGTGCCCAGAGACAGGACGCGAGGCAACGGGCACAAACTGAAACACAGACAGTTCCATCTCAATATGAGGAGAAACTTCCTGACTGTGAGGGTAACCGAGCACCTGACCAGGTTTCCCAGAGAGGTTGTGGAGTCTCCTTCTGTGGAGATATTCCAAACTCATCTGGACTCAATCCTGTACAATGTGTTCTAGGTGACCCTGCTTCCAGCCTCAACCATTCTGTGATTCTGTGATTCTGTGATTCTGTGATTGCCTTCTATGACGAAATGACTGGATTTCTGGATGAGAGAAGAACAGTAGATGTCAACTACCTTGACTTTAGTAAGGCTTTTAACACCATCTGCCACAATATTCTTGTACCCATAGAAGGTCCTTACCATCTAAATGGGTGGATAAGTAGGCTGAAAAAAAATGGTTGAATGTTCAGGCTCAGTAAGTCACAGCATGAGTGTAATTGAGTTATGATGCCTTCTGGAGCATTGGTGGAGGACTGAGTTGGATAAAGAGACGAAACAAAATCCCATCTGGCCAGCTGCTTGGACTCTGCACTCACCTAACACCAAATCATCTCTGGAGAGAGAAGTAGTGAAGTGACAAAATCATTCCCAGCACAGTCTAGAACCCTTGCAGTGTGGATGGTCAGGAAAACTGGACTCCGGAGCAAAACAGGGAATGATCCATAGTGACAAATTAAACATATCCATACATTCTAGCATGCCTAAGATCTTTTGCAGATCCAATAAAATCCAGAAGTATTTAAAGACCATTAAGGGTTAAGTAGGTTAATTACATCACTAGACATGATTTTTTTTTTTCCTTACTGAAATCAATAAAAGAAAGATGAATGGAGATTTACAGGAAGAAGTACTTCTCTTTGGCACCTGAAAAATGCTGTGTGCCTAGAGGTGCTTACATTTTCTGCTGAATGTAGTGCTGAGTCTGGTGTTAGGTGTGTTAAAGCATACTTCAGCAAGGACAAATGCAAAGTCCTGACCTTGGGAAGGAAGAATGCCTCCCACAATACAGGCATGAGACTGCCTGTCTGGGGAGCTGCTCTGCAGAAAAGGGACGGGGGGATCCTGGCCAAGCGTGAGCTGAACATGAGCCTGCAGCGTACTCTGGCAGCAAAGAAGGCCAACAGCATGCGGGCTGTATTAACAGAAGCACAGCCAGGAGACCAAGGGAAGTGATTATCCACCTCTATTCAGTACTTGCTAGTCTGTATCTAGATACTGCATCCAGTTTTGCTCACACACACACCCCTCCATACATGGGAGCTGTGGAGAAACTTGGACGAGTTCAGTGGAGGGCTACCCAGATGGTCCAGGGCTGAAGCACTTATCCTATGAGGAGACGCTGAGGAGTCTGGGATTGTTCAGCCTGGAGAAGGGAAGGCTTCAGGGGGACCTGACAGCAGCCTTTGAATGCTTACCAAGAGGTCACCAAGAAGACAGAGCCACACTCTTTGTCACGGTGCATGGTGGAGGATGAGATACAATGGGTAGAAGCCACTTTTGAGCTCCTTGCTGGTGGGAGGGGCTGCTGTTCTTCAGCTCTCCAGACCCCTTGGACATAGCTGTACGTCCATAGGCCAGAGGGTAATCAACTGCTGCGTTCCAAAGCAGCATCCCCAGGTGCCTCCAGCACAGGTGGCTGGCTCATGAGAAAAGGGTAGGGCAGCTCCCAAGGGCAGGTAGGAGCAGCTCCTAAACTGGTTCTTTTGAAAACCTTTTTTCTTTCCCGTTTGGTGCAGGAGTCTCCCAGTAGCTCTCTGGCAGCTCCACAAGTCTCTGCCAGGTATCAGGAACCATGGAGACCCAGAGCCAGTGGCAGGCTCCAGCAGCTGTTGCCCACTTGCAAGAGGGTTAAGCTGGACACTGCAGCATGGGAAGGCCCAATGCCAGTTCTGGTTTGTGCCATTTGAATGCAGATGGTTGGTAGTGCCCTGTGCACCTCCACCAGCTACCAAAGGCTTCAAGGACCTTGAATGCAGCCAGGGAAGTGCGCATGGGATGTGGCTATGGAGGACCCTCTTTTAGCCCTCCTGGGAAACCTGCATGCTCGATCACCTCCCTGAAATGCCTGTACACCAATGCACGCAGCTTGGGGAACAAACAGGAAGAACTAGAGATATCTGTGCAGTCGCAGGGCCATGATCTCATTGCCATTACAGAGACATGGTGGGATAGCTCGCATGACTGGAGTGCTGTCATGGATGGCTAGTGCTTTTTAGGAAAGACAGGCCAGGAAAGCGAGGTGGTGGAGTTGCTCTTTATGTGAGAGAGCAACTGGAATGTATTGAGCTGTGCCTAGGGGTGGATGAAGAGCGAGTCGAGAGCTTATGGGTAAGGATCAAAGGGCAGGCTAATAGAGGTGACACTGTTGTGGGTGTTTACTACAGGCCACCTGATCAGGATGAGGAAGTTGATGAGGCCTTCTACAGACAGCTGGAAGTAGCCTCACGATCCCAGGCCCTGGTTCTCATGGGGGACTTCAACCACCCCGATATCTGCTGGAAAGACAACACAGCTAGGCACAAACAGTCCTGGAGATTCCTGCAGAGCATTGGTGACAACTTCTTGACCCAGGTGGTGGAGGAGCCAACAAGGAGAGGTGTGCTGCTGGACCTCGTACTAACAAACAAAGAAGGACTGGTGGAAGATGTGAAGGTTGGGGGCTGCCTTGGCTGCAGTGACCATGAGATGGTGGAGTTCAGGATCCTGCGAGGAGGCAGCAGGGCACCAAGTAGGATCGCAACCCTGGACTTGAGGAGAGCAAACTTTGGCCTCTTCAGGGACCTACTTGGAGGAATCCCATGGGTGAGGGCCCTGGAAGGAAGGAGTGTTCAAGAGAGTTGGTTAATATTCAAATATCACTTCCTCCAGGCTCAAGAGCGGTGCATCCCTATGAGTAGGAAGTCAAGCAAAGGAGGTAGGAGACCTGCATGGATGAGCAAGGAGCTCCTGGCAAAACTCAACCAGAAGAAGGAAGTATACAGAAAGTGGAAAGGGGGACAGGACACTTGGGATGAATATAGGAATGTTGTCAGAGTATGCAGGGATGTGACGAGGAAGGCTAAGGCCCGTTTGGAATTAAATCTGGCTAGAGATGTCAAGGACAACAAGAAGGGCTTCTTCAAATACATCGGCAGCAAGAGGAAGACTAGGGAAAATGTGGGCCCTTTGCTGAATGGGGTGGGTGCCCTGGTGACGAAGGATGCAGAGAAGGCAGAGTTACTGAATGCCTTCTTTGCTTCAGTCTTTACTGCTCAGGCCAGCCCTCAGGAACCCCAGACCCTGGAGGCAAGAGAGAAAGTCTGGAGAGAGGAAGACTTTCCCTTGGTGGAGGAGGAGTGGGTTAGAGATCATTTAAGCAAACTTGACACCCACAAATCCATGGGCCCTGATGGGATGCACCCACGAGTGCTGAGGGAGCTGGCGGACATTATTGCTAAGCCACTCTCCATCATCTTTGCAAGGTCATGGAGAACAGGAGAGGTGCCCGAGGACTGGAAGAAAGCCAATGTCACCCCAGTCTTCAAAAAGGGCAAGAAGGAGGACCCAGGCAACTACAGGCCAGTCAGCCTCACCTCCATCCCTGGAAAGGTGATGGAGCAGCTCATCCTGGAAGCCATCTCCATGCATGTGGAGGAAAAGAAGGTGATCAGGAGTAGTCAGCATGGCTTCACCAAGGGGAAATCATGCCTAACCAATCTGATAGCCTTCTATGATGGAATGACTGGCTGGGTAGATGAGGGGAGAGCAGTGGATGTTGTCTACCTAGACTTCAGAAAGGCTTTTGACAATGTTTCCCATAGCATCCTCATAGACAAGCTCAGGAAGTGTGGGTTAGATGAGTGGACAGTGAGGTGGATTGAGAACTGGCTGAATGGCAGAGCTCAGAGAGTTGTGATCAGTGGCACAGAGTCTAGTTGGAGGCCTGTAGCTAGCGGTGTCCCCCAGGGGTCAGTCCTGGGTCCAGTCTTGTTCAACTTCTTCATCAGTGACCTGGATGAAGGAACAGAGTGCACCCTCAGCAAGTTTGCTGACGATACAAAACTGGGAGGAGTGGCCGATACGCCAGAGGGCTGTGCTGCCATTCAAAGAGACTTGGACAGGCTGGAGAGGTGGGCAGAGAGGAACCTCATGAAATTCAACAAAGGGAAGTGCAGGGTCCTGCACCTGGGGAGGAATAACCCCATGCAGCAGTACAGGTTGGGGGTTGACCTGCTGGAAAGCAGCTCTGCTGAGAAGGACCTGGGAGTGCTGGTGGACACCAAGTTGACCATGAGGCAGCAGTGTGCCCTTGTGGCCAAGAAGGCCAATGGTATCCTGGGCTGCATCAGGAAGAGTGTTGCCAGCAGGTCGAGGGAGGTGATTCTCCCCCTCTACTCAGCCCTGGTGAGGCCACATCTGGAGTACTGCGTCCAGTTCTGGGCTCCCCAGTACAAGAGGGATGTGGCACTACTGGAGCAAGTCCAGCGAAGGGCCACAAAGATGATTAGGGGACTGGAGCATCTCTCTTATGAGGAAAGACTGAGAGAGCTTGGCCTGTTTAGCTTGGAGAAGAGAAGGCTGAGAGGAGATCTTATCAATGTGTACAAGTATCTGAAGGGAGGGTGTCGAGAGGATGGGGCCAGACTCTTTTCAGTGGTGCCGAGCGACAGGACATGAGGCAATGGGCACAAACTGAAACACAGACGCTTCCATCTTAACATGAGGAAAAACTTTTTCACTGTGAGGGTGACAGAGCACTGGAACAGGTTGCCCCGAGAGGTGGTGGAGTCTCCTTCTCTGGAGATATTCAAAATGCGCCTGGATGCAATCCTGTGCAATGTGCTCTAGGTGACCCTGCTTGAGCAGGGGGGTTGGACTAGATGATCTCCAGAGGTCCCTTCCAACCTCAGTGATTCTGTGATTCTGTGATTCTGTGTGACTGGTTCCCTGTCACAGGGAACGTGGCAGTGCTGGTGCTGAGGCCAGAGACGTAACCTCTCCTGCATGCCAATCTATACCCACACACACAGTCTGCTGAGGTGTTCCGGGAGCCCTCTGGCAGGTCGGTGCTTCTCTGCTCCCCATCGTGGGAGTGTAGGGGTGCCAATGTTCGCACTGTAGTGGACACTCTCTTGGAGATGCTGACCCACATCCATATGCAGTGCCTGCTGCTGGTCCCTCCTCAGTAGCTATGCTGGCCACCTGAGCTGGCTCATGACTTGAATGTTTGTTTTCCCCAATCGATGAGGCCACTTGGGTTGTGTCAGAGAGGGCTGCCAGCAGGTCAGCTCTTCTTTGCTCACCGTCCTAGAGGGCTTGGGGCTGTGGAGTGTTCAGGTAGGGTGGTGTCCTCTCCAGTTGGATTCCTGTCATATTCGAGGTGCTACCCGCTGGAGCAAGGGTGGGCAGGCATGTGCCCTCCCGCTTTCCTCAGGCTTTGTCACTGAATCAAGCTTTCTGATTCTGGAGGGAGATCCACTGAACCTGCACCAGGCAGTAGCCAGGTTTCTAAGCAGGGCTTTCCACTTCCCCCTCAGCAGATGACCACGTCCCTCTATTCAACATATATAAAGCTGAAAATCCCAGGCTAGGAAGCACATTTGAGTGACGCAAAGACCTCCCTTAGGCACCTCTGCACTCTCTGAATCCAAATGTTTCTGTAAGGCTTGGGGTGGAGTTCATCTGGGGCCCACATTTGTATTATAGACACTTGGCTAATGCCATCATCAAGCAGGAAGTGAGAGATTTGGTTCCAGGAAATGTTCTGCTGGAGGGAGTTGCAGCTCACAGATGCAGTGTCTCAAAAGAGTGACACATGGAGGGGGTGTTTGATAAATAGCCACATAAACAGAAATCATTAAATTTGGTTGACCTAATCCCACTCTTAAAATTAGGCAGGATGAATTCCAACCATGGAAAAGATCTAAAATAAGCCAATGGGAAGCCACTCTGAGCTACCTCACCTTCTCTTGGCACGGTTATCCTCAGAAAGTCTGAGCCCTCAGAGCCCTGCCTGTAGAAGCATTGTAGGAATATGCCTGTGACTTGTGCCTCTGTGTGGTGGTGGGGGTAAGGCACTTGGAGTGCCATAGCGTTATGCCAGTGTACATCAAACAAAGATTTGGGGGGGGGGAGGGAAAGTGCTGTTCTGAAAACCTTATGTAAGAAAGAGGTTAAATATTGAGAAGTTGCAGCTAACTTGTGAAATAAGAGACTGACAGGAATAAAATTAAAGAATTTTAGTTTATCATCATCGTCAAGAAGAAGAAGAAAAAAAAAAAAGAATTCTATTAGAACACTGTGCTGTTCATGTAGTGGTAGTAGCACTAATTCCAAGACTTCCTTGAGAGCTTCTGAATTTTTCTTTGACTCCAGACTTCATCCTGCTTAGATCCTGAAAGGACTACCTCAAACCTCTACAACCTCCTCTCCACCAAGCTCCTTTTCCCCAGGACACTTCCTCATCACTTTATCACCCTGTCTACCCTTCATTTTTAAGTTGACTAAAGTTACAGTACTCTCTCAAAAAGTCTTCTCTGCAGAAGTCTTCTCTACGTGCTGATCTGATTTGTATCACCTCATATTATGTGCAGCTCCATCCTCCTTCCATGGAGCTCCATTGGATGTTTCTTTCATGTCCATTTGCCTTCACAGCCTTTTTGTATTGCAAGCATACTGAATGCCTTCTGAAGCAAACCGTGTACCCCACAACTTCACCCCTTTCCAAGTGCAGGGTGTGATTCTTCCATTCTTGGTCGAGAAAATGTGTAAAGCTTCCCAGAATCACAGAATGGTTGAGGTTGGAAGGGACCTCTGGAGATGGTCTAGTCCAACCCCCCTGCTCAAGCAGGGTCACCTACAGCACATTGCACTGGATCGCATCCAGGCGTGTTTTGAATATCTCCAGAGAAGGAGACTCCACAACCTCTCTGGGCAACCTCTTCCAGTGCTCTGTCACCCTAACAATAAAAGATTTTTTCCTCATGTTCAGATGGAACTGTCTGTGTTTCAGGTTGTGCCCGTTGCCTCGCGTCCTGTTGCTGGGCACCACTGAAAAGAGTCTGGCCCCATTCTCTTGACACCCTACCTTCAGATACTAATACACACTGATAAGATTCCCCTCTCAGCCTTCTCTTCTCCAGGCTAAACAGGCCCAGCTCTCTCAGTCTTTCCTCATATGAGAGATGCTCCACTCCCCTAATCATCTTAGTAGCCCTTTGCTGGAGTTCTTCCAGTTGCCCTATGTCTCTCTTGTATAGGGGAGCCCAGAACAGGACACAGTACTCCAGCTGTGGCCTCAGCAGGGCTGAGTAGAGGGGGAGGATCACCTCGCTCCACCTGCTGGCAACGTTACCTGCTGCTATGATGCTCAGGATACCATTGCCACCTTTGCCACCAGGCACATTGCTGGTTCACGGTCCACCAGCACTCCCAGGTCCTTCTCGGCAGAGCTGCTTTCCAGCAGGTCAGCCCCCAACCTGTCCTGGTACATGGGGTTATTCCTCCCTAGTTGCAGGACCCTGCACTTGCCTTTGTTGAACTTCACGAGGTTCCTCTCCGCCCACCTCTCCAGCCTGTCAAGGTCCCTCTGAATGGTAGTGCGGCACCTTGAGTAGGCAATGCCAATGTTATCAGCATGACCAATACGAGGCATGGTTCCCCATCCTGAAGTACATATCTAAAATGGGTCAGAAGAAGGGTGATCTCAGAACTCAAAACCCACCCCTTGAGTCCTCAGATGACATGGACACTGCTGATTTCCCTCTCTAGAGAGTGTCAGAGGCTGGGTCTGCTTCTGTGGAGAGAAGTCTTGCCCTGAAGCCTCAGGCCTGTGGATATCTCAGATAGTTCTTCTTGGCAGCCAACTCAGTGCCTGTTTTAGTATATTTCATGCTTTTCCATGACTATTCCCCCCCACCCCCCAAATCATGAAAATGCAAGCATTTCATAAAAGGTAGTCGTAAAGAACCTTAGTAGAACCAATAGCAAACTGTCCCCTCCTAAGATCTCTGGAGGAAGCCAGAAAGGTTGTAATAAGCACCAGGAAATGCCAGGAAGCCCAAGGCTTCTTCCGAAAGGCCAATGGGTCACAGCTGAGAGGCAGTGTTTGCCACTGTGTAGGGCTGGGATAGGAGTGCAGGAAAAGAGCTGTGTGCATGTAGGAATGTGGCTGGTACAGGCAGGATGGAGAACACAGAGCATGCGGTGGTCATGTTTAAGAAGAAGGATGTGCAGTTCACTGCTGGGATATAGTATGAATTTGAGGACACAAGCAAGTTTGGGACTGGAACATCTTAGGTGACTGAGGAGCATTAGCAGCATTTTGAAAGAAGCCAAATGGCTTGTTGGGGAGCTCAGACATCAGCAAATTGCAGAAGCCCATAGCTTTGTTTTTCAAGCAACACCCAATGGGCATGGAGGCAGTGCTGTAAAGTGAGGGAGACCTGGAGTGAAAAAAGTCAAAGTAAGGTGAGCAACTGGGACAATCGCCTTGGTCATCCATACTGGCTCACCAATCTCATTCTTGTCCTTCCTGTGTTTAGGAATGACTTCCATGAACATTTGCTCCAAAACCTTCCCAGGAACCGAGGTAAGGCTGGCAGGCCTAGAGTTCCCTGGATCTCCCTTGATGCCCTTCTTTCAAATGGGGATGACATGGGCCTTTTAGCAAGCATCAGGAACCTTCCTGATCACTCTTGTCTTTCCAAGATGATTGAGGGTGGGCTTGCAATGACATCAGCCAGCTGTCCAGCACACACAGAGCCATCACGTCTGGTCCCATGGGATTGGCACATATGCCTCCTTTCACAATCCCCTTGGCTCTTTCATTGTCCCAGGATGCTACATCAAGGGGAAAGAAGATAGACAAGCAGAGAGTTATGCAACAGATTCCCAGATCAAGTCACTAACAAGCAGCTAACTTCATCCATCTGCACAGCCCTCCCTTTCATGCTCTCTCAGCCGCCTCCCCTGCCTCCTTCCCCATACCACAAGGAGTTTGGAGCTCCCCAGTGCCCATATCCACCCCCACACAGCCAGCTGTTCCCCAAAGCCTTCCCCTGCAGCGGTCAGTAGAGAAGAAACACCAAGCCAGAAAGGGAAAGGCTTGAGGACTTTTCTCCTTCTGCAGCCTTCCAGACATTGGCACAGAGTCTTCATTCAGCATCCTACTCTCATTGACTTCCATAGAAAAAAAAAAGAAAAAAAAAAAACCCAAAGCGGCAATGGTCAAGTTACCATTCTGTGATTGAACGTGAGGCTTCATTTGGAAGGCTTTCTTCCCTTCTTGTCATACTCGTATTCCATACTCATGCTCATACTGTCTGGTCTGTGGTCTCAACCGTGAGGACTCCTGACACATTTTCCTGTGGGAATTCCCTTTCTACCTGAAGGAAAATAAAGGTGTGTGTGTGGAGGGAAGGTTCATTTTTGAAACCCAAACTGATCATTCCAAGGGAACAGTCAGGAGCCTAAAACTGTGCTGTCTGCAAGTTAAGCCATTGTTCGCACTTTGGCTGTCACAAAGGAATGAGACATTCTGGCGGGCTTCAAGCTCTGTGTGATGCTACTGCAAAGGTGTCAAAGAGAAAGAGCCCTGATCTAGAGACTTTCCATGGAAAAGAAAGCCATTCACAGGTTGTGCCAGGAAAGACTGCAAAGCAAACTTCTCCCAGGCCACTTGCAGCATCATTACAGTCTCTCCCCAAGACCCACTGCTCCCTCCTCCACCTACCAGCACCCCACTCCAGCTCCTTCAGCAGCCTTTCAGCAGCCTGTCAGCAGTGAACTGATGTGTCCCTGCTGAATATGACAACAATCACAGCTGTGACATCCCAGCGCACCAGCTGCAGGGCTGCAGCTGGACACAGCCAACCCTGACAGCACTAGCTCAGAGCCACCCCAAAGGCCATCAGTGCCAAAGGAAGCAAGGACCAGA
Organism: Apteryx mantelli; assembly: GCF_036417845.1. Lineage (NCBI taxonomy): Eukaryota > Metazoa > Chordata > Aves > Apterygiformes > Apterygidae > Apteryx > Apteryx mantelli. The sequence continues at coordinate 2,552,513 of NW_027118755.1, forward strand.
AGATGTTTTGGAGCTATGCCCATAAGGGGTCATTGATATCTCTCATCAGAGCTCATGGGATTGTGGGTGTTGAACATCTGGCCCAATGAGCTATTGGAAGCCAACACCGCTTCATTGAAACTGTTTCCAGAAAATGAATTGTCCCAAGCTTGAAAACAGGTATGCAGGCTGCCTGACAAGCTCAGAGGACTTTTCATCTTGTTGAGGTTTGGCCCCCTTCTCCATCTGAAGCAAGGTAGGGGCATTTGGCTTTTTAAAGCACAGTTTCCCAAGACCGCTCTTTCTGGTATTTCAGTGGATGTTCTGGATGGCCTGGGAATCTCACATGGACAAAGGAATGAAATATATGGGAAGGAAAGAAAGAGGAAGGAAAGTGTGTTCCCAGAAAGCAGGACTTTGTCATAAATATGCACTCCAGATTAGAACACCTCTTACTTGCAGAGCTTCTTGGCATTTCTATTTCAAAACTTGTCCTCTGATAAATGAGCTTAAAGCATCCCTTAAAGAACTTGTGGATGAGAACCAGTGCCATTGTTTGATTTCACCTCAGTGCTAAGGGCACAGAGAAGTCAAAAGCTGAAGATACACGCCCAGAGAACACCCTGGAGGGAGGGGATAGGGACAGACAATACACAGGGATTGGCAGCCTTCTGTTCACTCCCAACAGTGTCACTTGTCTTGGGAATCAATCTGCCGCCTGCATAGCTTTCTCAAAGCATTTTTCATGTCCTCATTCCTAAAGGTATAGATAATGGGGTTCATCAGAGGGGTAATGGCCGTGAAGAAAACTGACACGACTTTGTCTGCAGCTAAACTCTTGGCTGGCCTGAGATAGATGAAAATGCAGTGTCCCAGGAAAAGTGTCACCACTGTCAGGTGAGCAGCATGGGTAGATAATGCCTTGTGTTGCCCTTCCGAGAGATGGTTCCTCAGTGAGACCAAGATGACCACATAGGAAGTCACCAGCACCAGGAAGCAGACCACAGAGATGAGGCCTGAGGTGGCGACAAGGAGCATTTCTAAGACATGGATGTTTGTGCAGGCCAACTTAATGACCAAGGGGACATCGCAAAAGAAGTTGTCAATGGCACTGGGACCACAGCATGGGAGATTGAGGGTCAGGGCAGTGAGGGACACAGAATGCATCAGCCCTTCCATCCACATGACCGTGGCCAGCTGGAGGCACATCTTCCGGCTCATGATGGTGCCATAATGCATGGGGTTGCAGATGGCTAGGTAGCGATCATAGGCCATGATGGTGAGGAGAAAGATCTCTGTGCAGGCAAAGAGGTGGAGGAAGAACATCTGTGCCACGCACTCCTCAAAGGAGATGCTCTTCTTGTCCACCAGGAAGTCAGCCAGCATCTTGGGCATCACCACTGAGGAGTGGCAGACGTCAATGACAGAGAAGTTGCTGAGGAAGAAGTACATGGGACTGTGCAGACGCTGGTCATGTGCAATCGTGAAGATGATGAGAATGTTGCCCAAAATAATCAGCACGTAGATGACCACGAAGAAGGTGAAGAGGGCCAGCTCTACAGCATGGTTGGTGGTGAGGCCCAAGAGGAAGAACTCGCTCACTCTAGTGTGATTCTGCCACACCATGTTTACTGCTGCGTTGCACCTAGGAGAAAGGACCCGGAGAAAGGAGAATTAAATTTATGGTATGAGAGGACAGAACATGATGACAATCATACAAACTTGAGCTGTATGGAGGAATAAAGACAGAACAGCCTAACAGTTTCACCCAAAAGGTGATGCCTAATATTAGCAGAAGTATTCAAGTTTGAAGGACAAGCGAGTACTGGAACAGGTTTTCAAAGGAGACTGTGGGATTTCTTCAGTTTCCAGACAATGCAATGCAAGCTGACTTACTTCTCTGACTTACTCAGGAGCTATCAGGTTGCAGGAAGATTTGCCTCCTGGCAGAATGTACCTCAGGATCCATCTTTCCTGATTCCAGGTATCTAGTTTAAGCTACCTGTCTGCAATTGTCAGACATAAAATGGATGAATCTGTGCCTGCAGTTATTCCTCTTCCTTCACTGTAGAGGAAACCAAATGATTAGTGGAAGACTTCTGTGTTGGGCATTGCAGTTTAGTGAGATGACATCTGAATAGACTTCAGGGAAGTCACTGCTAACTTCTTCATAGATCTCATAGACTGGGGATTTAGGCTTTCACTAAAAGATCATTTTTACAACCCTAGATACTTGTTGCTGCTGTTTGCTAAGTCTTGCCTGGTTTTCCAACCTCCTCCCAAAAGTAAGAATACCCAGCACAGTCTCCAAATGTGGTATGACACCACCTTTTCCTGCTAGGTAGCTGTCTGCAAATTCATTTGAGTGTGGCATTCACTTCCCCAGCTGCAACCTTGCTTGGGGAGAACAGATTCACCTGCTTTTCAGTCAGGAGCCAGTCAGAAACCTCAGCTGCTTGATAGCTGATGTATTTATGAGGGATCAAGCAATGCAACACCTGCAGTCACAAATTCAGTGACCTTGAATATCTCTGCCCATTCCATATTCCAGTGTTCCTGTGATTGTATTTTCATTTTGAAATGAAAATCTAAAAATTTTGTCAAAATAATCAAAAGTACACATACACAAACACAAAATCTTGTCTTTGGAACAGAAGAGAGACGAGAGGACATCGAATAGGAACCCTGTCCAACAAAGGAGAAAGCTTGTTTACAGCGCATGGTTCAAGGCGGTCATACAACAGAAATAATGATGTGGGAAACGGCAGGACTTCTCAAAGTTCCCCACTTTGCTAAAATGAAGCCATCTCTGAGTATGAACCCAGGGTTCTTGTATTTGGAAATCAACATCACTGTGGTTTCCTTGCTGCTGATACGCTGAGCTTCTGAGAACAGGGCTAACCAAGCACCTGAACGATAGCTACATTTCTAACAGCATGTGGATGCTCCAGAAATGGCTGAATACCCCAAAAGTGGTCTGCAGCTGTTACAAGTGGAGCCACAAGCCTGTAAAATGTACGTTTACATTAGTATTTTCGCCTCTTACAGCTCCCACGACTAACATTTTCATAGGGCTCTAAAGTTGCCAAGGACCTGCACAGAGGCTCCTGTCTTCATTTGGAGTCTGCTGAGAGACAGATACTGATGTCTCCAAAGACACCTGGTAGAATCAGATGCCTGATTTCCTCCTGTACTGAAGGTCTTGCAAAAAGGACTGAAAAGCAACCAAACAGAAGTGTTGTTCTCCTTCCAGTCAACGTCTCAGCCCCTTCTCCCTGCAACAAACCCAAAAGCAAACAGAGTAGGGAGGAAAAACAGAGCTTACTTATGTAGTTTCCAGTGGTGTCCGGAAAAAGAATGATTGTGAGTTGAATTCCAGTGTTTTTTCTCCATAAAAGAAAAAGCAATTTTTGGTCTAAAAAATGGAGATGGATAAATAAATTTCTTCCTTTTGATCGGCATCCGTAAATTCCTCTAGCCAGAGGAACTGATAATTCCTGCAACTGAACAGGCAGGGTTTGCTTTGGTTTGGATTGATTTTTTTTTTTTTTGAGGGGGGGCGTGTCCCTCTAATATACCCAAGTTATCTTGTGCAGATGGTCCCCTCATACTGGAAGATCGTCCTGATATTTAACTAGTTCAAGCCTTTACTTAATAAACAAACAAACAAACAAACAAAGAAGCAAATAAATAAAATAAAATAAAATAAATCTTGATTGGTTACTTCATGAACAATGCAAAAATCAAAATAGAAACTGAACTTCCTGCCTACTTACAAAGCATTCCTGCCAATACGAAGAAGACCTGCCCCCAAATCAGAAGTTGAAGCTCAACACTGACAGGATAAACAGGGATGCAGAGGTAACTTACACCTTCAACCCTTCCCTGTAACGGCTAGTTCTGGAGAGCAAGAGCATGTGGTACTCAATTACTCTGAACACCAAATACAGAACCTTTTGTGCTGTGATGAAGTCATAGAGAACTGATAAAGCTTGGGCTGTGTGCTTGTCTGAAAGACAGATTTGGGACTCAAGAAATGTTAAATTCATGCCTTACTAGAGAGTCACAAAGGGATTTGTTAAATCATCGTAGGTTGTTGACAGTATAAGCTTTGGAAGAGATTTAATAAGTCCCTTGGGAGCAGAGCTGTGGGTCCAGTTAGTCACCCAGAAAACCTGTGTGGCTATAGTAGCTCACACAATTGTTCAAAGTCCATTTCAATGGCCTTTGGAGACAAAGAACAAATGTTCAGCCATGCCACATAACTCGCTTTGCCTTCTTAAAGGTGTTCTTGGTGAACTAACACCAAGTTTACGCACTGGGAGAGCAGAATACAGCCCATGAGCTCTGCCCAAATGACTTGGACTTAGGAAAGGGATCACAAACTCAGTGTGGAAGAAGGCTCTGAATAAGAGCTGCCATGCTGAAAATCTGCACACTGCAACGAGTGCAAACTGAGTGATCAAAAGCGCCGATGGAGAACTGACAAAGGATTGCAGCTTCAGGCGTTCATCTTAAGGGATTTTCCTTAAAAAGAGAGAAATATTAATAAACAATATGCCTAATGAATGGCATTCAAGCACTATGTTTCTTATCTCCTTGCAACAGTGACAAAAAGTCAAGTATGGGCAGGATTATTTTCTCCGGTTCTTCATTTACATCTTTAGCTGTTCTGTCAGTAAGAACTATGGTTGTATAGAACAGCTTGAGAACAGTGTGGGGAAAAAAGGGGAAATCAAGCAAAGGAATTAACCGAGCCTCAGCTTCCTAAAGTCTTGTCTCAAAATGAAAACTTGCACATTGCTCTGAAAACACTTCCAAAAAAAAAAAAAAAAGGGTAGAAAGTGACATCTTTTGTATGGTAACTTAATCTTGGAAGAAACCCCCTTTTTTTTACGTTTCCCGGTGAGGCAAGAGAGTTCAAACACAGGCTGATAAGCATGGCCTAAAAGTTACAAAGTGAAGTGCCAGGATTATCTGCACAGAAAGAGGTTAGAAGCTGATTTGTCACAATGAAATTTACCTATTGCTGATAAAGCTGAAAAAAACAGCAGCTGATCCTGGGAAGTGCAGCTGCTTTTGCTCTAGCTTTTATTTCTCCTCTGTGGCTACTTTTCTCCCAATTGGCTTGGGGAGTGCCCACCTCATGTACTCATTTCCCAGGATGCAGATTATGGGATTTAGCAGGAGGTGACGGCTGTGTTAAGAAGACTGATATCACAGTGTCCTCAGTGAAGCTGGTGCAAGGGCAGGAGTAAATGAAGATGCAGTATCCCAGGAAGAGCATTACAAACATGAGCCTGATGGCAGAAGCACTGAGGGCCTCGTGCACATCTTTGCACAGATGTTTCTTTAGCAAGACTAGGAGGATGCCATAAGAGGCCAGTGGGACCATGAAGCAAGCCTAGATGAGCCCAGAGCTGGAGATTTTCAGCATCTCAAAAATGTAGGCATTCGTGCAAGCCGCCTTGACCACTGGCTGCACATCACAGACCAAGCTGTCAAATTCTGTGAAGTAGGGCAGCTTGATCATAATTCCAGTCAGGCCACAGGGGATCCCTGTCCCCACGCACACAGCCCCAGCCAGCTGTAGGCGTACTCTCGCATGAGTGTGAGATGATAGTGCATGGGGTTGCAGATGGCCCTGCAGCAGTCATAGGCTGTTACAGCGAGGAGGCAGGTCTCTGTACAGACAGAGATGAAGGAAGAACATCTGGGCCACACATCTTTCCAAAGAGATGATCTTCTCTGCACAGAAGAGGTCACCCAACATTTCAGGCTCTGTAACAGACGAATGGTGGATCTGGAGGAAAAAAGGGTTGCTGAGGAAGAGGCATGTGGCTATGAGAAAGTATCAGTCATGGTCAACAGACAGCATTACAAGGAGGTTGCCAGGCAGAGTCATGAGGTGGAGGGGCAGAAACACCACAGAGAGGATCATTTGTGCCTCTAAGCTGGAGGGCGGTCCCCGACGGATGAACTCTCTCACTGTGGTCTGGTTCTGTGTCACTTCTACCATGCTTTTGGTCATGACAGAGGGAAGGAAAATTTTCACAGAAACATCTTTTCCTTTTTCTTTCTTTTTTTTTTTTTCCCCCAGGGGGTGGGGTGAGGGTGTTAGTCCTTGAGATCTATTTTCATCCTCCCATATTGCTACCAGAAATTAGAAAATAAAGCGATAGAGAGACCCACTGAGTGGGATTTATGCATTCCAATTTATACTTCACTATAGACTCACTAACTTTGAAAAGACACTAAGATCATTAGCTGAAGTAATCAGCACATTTATATTGGCTCTTAAAGACCAGCCTTTTTTGTCAGCTGGAGTAGTTTACAAAAGGCAGTGATGCATAATCCATCACTGAGAAATGGCACAAGAAAATTATTATTATTATTATTATTATTATTGTTATTGTTAAAGAAACCCAAATGACAGGACTGAATATTCTTCTTGAAAAACCTGCTTGATTTGCAATACAAGTTGAATTCAGCCCTGTCTTCACTAGGAGATCAAAGTAGGTGATACATTTATAATGAAACCAGCTAAGAGTCAGTATTCTATTAAGAAAGTGGGATATTTGCAATCTTGTTGGTGGTGTTAGGCTGAATTACATTGGGCTGACAGGTGGAATAGTAAAATTGAAAAAAATACACTGCATCAGTTTTCCTTTATAAAAATTCCTGTGAAAACAGCACCCAAAGAATATTTGAAATTCTCTCTACAAATGCATCTAGCTACATATGAGACTTCTCTGGGAAAAGCATGAAAAATAATTCAGTACTCTTACTAATTCTGCCCTGCTTTGGAGTTCTGGAGTCTCTTCTCTTTGTTACTTTTTATGCAGTGAGAAATTGTTGACCTGGATTAAGAGACTGTCAACACAGAGCTTTCAGGCCAGACTGTAGCAAATGCAAACTCCAGATGTTGTGTAAATGGTGTTACGAGCAGTGAATTCAGCCAAATATTCTTCTCCCAAGTAATTAAGCCAGACTTCCCCCCATAGAGAAGCATAAGAAAAATTTTGGCTCTCTTTCTTTCTTTTAGAGTTGCAGTCCTGTGTTCCTCTCCAAATGCATAAGTTCTTGTTTCAGCCTAAGTGCAATCACTCAGAACAATTCCTCTCAACTTTCGGGAACCGGGGCTTTTAAACTGAAGCACAGAGACCATTACTGAGATATTCAAGTTCTTACAGACACAGGCACACACCCTGTGACAGTCCCTCCAACACCTGAGTGACTGCTTGGGAGAGTTACTAAAGTCACAGGCTCTTTTCTAAGAAGATGCCAGAAAGCAGCAAGTGGGGCTGCTCCACAAGCAAAGGTGAACTGGGAGCCCAGGGTGGCCATAGCATGGGCAGCACCTGCACCAATAGAGCACAGTCTCACAGCACCCAAGCAGGTCTCGGTTGGGGATAGCAGTGGGTTCTGTCAGCAGTCCAACAATCATCAGACCAGGCAAGGTGATGAGTCAGGTCCAAGCTCAACACAGGAAGCTGTTGGAGATGACCTTGAATTTCAATACATTCAAGAGCATATTGCCTGTGGTTGGTGATTTGTGCACAAGTGGAAACATTATCACTCAGCAATGGCCAAAAGAGCCACAGTGAGAATGACAGCCAGTCAGAAACAGAGTAGCTGCAGCTGGAGGCACCCCACCTGTGACAAAGGAACAAATGCTCCAGAATGACTCACTGATAATAAAACCTCCAACTGCAAAATCTGTGTGGGAGAAGATTGAAAGGTAATTGACTGCTGCTCAGCCCTCCTGGTTGACTTCCAAACTGCTGCAAGACATTGTGGTGGAGCTTCCACACCCATGCCAGAAAGCTGCAATGTGTGAATACTCTCAGGTCATATGCTTTTAGTACATAGACAGTAGGAACAGGCTGATCAGTACTGTCAAACTACTGTTGTGTGTTGAATGTATAAATGTTTGTAGCTTTGCAGTTACTGCCATATACTGAGTGTATCTTAAAAAGTGCTTATACTGTGGTAGTCATTTAAGTTACATAGCAGCAATTTTTTTATAATTAAACTGTAGATGTGTAATTTACAAGTTTAGGAGTGTGTGTATTGCTTCCCATATCCTGAGATTGAACCACAGCTCAGCTGGTCTGGGCCATTTGCTTCAGCTACATTATCACATTAATTGCCGTAGTCAGAACAATGCAGACTTAGGAATGGATACACTGATTGAATAGGCTTTACCTATGGAATGATTAGAAAAGGCCACTCACTTTTCCTGACCCTAGATGGCATGAGACCTGAGCAGCTGCTAACTGGCAGAAACTGAACGAAATTCAAAAGCAAGCAGAGACCTCTGAGGATTGTTAATAGCTCTGGGGTGAGGAGCAGGGGGGTGCCAGTTCTTCGCCATGATATTGTTAAGCCTCTTGTAATCTATATAGGGCTGTGGTCTTCCTCCCCTCCTCCGGCATGAGGAGCCAGGATGAGTGGTAGATAAACCACTGTGCCAGATTGTCCTTGAGGTATTCTTTGAGGGCTGCTAATTCAGGGTGGCAAGGCACCTCCTTTCTTGGGACAAGGTCAATGTGGCAGTCATATGTGTCATAGGTCATATGGCAGCGTTTCTTCCGCCTTCTTCTCAAAGACATCTGTAAAGTCACTCATAGTGTTTTGGAGGGAGTAGGGCAGTGACTGAGGCAGAGGCAGAGTTACAGTCCTGGGGCCTGGGTGATTCAGGGTGGCAGGCTGTGGGGCTTGGCAGAGCTCTGGTGGTGCAGGGATCTTGGTTCTGAGGCTGTGTGTGGTGAGAACAGAGCCATGGTCTGTAGCTGTCATACTTGGCCCAGTTAGCGTGCAATTATGTTCCTTGTTTTTTGTCTTCCAGGGGAGTGTTGTAGGGCTCTCGGCATCAATCAAGTCCATGGCAGCCATGCAGCCAGGAAACTGCTCACAGAGTGCAGAGCCAGGGACGTGGGAATCTCTGGACCAACTCACAAAGGTGCTGTGGTGGGAGACACAGACATAAGATGATCCTGTAGCAGGAGAAAGCCTCACAGTCACAGCCCCTGGTACTCACAGGTGACTCAAACCACCCCGATGTCTGCTGGAAGGGCAGCGCAGCTGGGCACAAGGAACTGAGAAGATTTCTGGAATTCACAGAAGATAATTTCTTGGTGAAGGTGATTGATGACCTGACTAGGAGAGATGCTTTGTTGGACCTGATACACTGGAGGGCATGGCTGCTATTCAGAGGGCCTTGACAGGCTGGAGAAATGGGCTAACAGGAACCTCCTGAAATGAAGGAAAAGCAAATACTATGGCTCGAATCTGGGTGGAATAACCCCATGCAACAGTGCAGGCTGTGTCCAACTATCTAGCAAGCAGGTCTGCAGAGAAAGATCTGGGGATTCTGAAAGACAAGAGCTTGAAAACAAGTCTGCAGTGTGTCACTGCAGCAAATGAAGGCCAACCCCACCTTGGGTGTATTAGTAAGAGTGCAGCCAGCAGGCCCAGAGGGAAGTGATCCTTACCCTCTCTTTAGTACTTGTGAGGATACCTCTAGAGCGTTGTGTCCAGTTTTGGACTCCCCAGTCCATGAAGGACATTGACGTACTGGAGCAAGTCCAGTGGAGGCTCTCAAGATGCTCAGGGGACTTGAGCACATGATGTACAAGGAGATGGTGAGGAAACTGGGCTTGGTCAGCCTTAGGAGGAGAAGGCTAATACGACACCTTTTTTCCTCTCCACAACTACCCGATCAACAGATACAGAGAAGACAAAGCCAGGCTCATCTCAGATCTGCACAGTGATAGTACAAGAGGTAAGGGACACAAGATGGAACACAGAAAATTCTTATTAGACGTATGTTTTTATTTAATTTGTTATTATTATTATTATTATTATTTACCATGAGAGTGGTCAGATACTGGAAGAAGTTCCCCAGAAAGGTCATGGAATCTCCACCCTCAGAGGTATTCAAGACTTAACCAGACAAATCCCTAACAATTTCATCTTCTTAGACCTGCTTTGAGGAGGGGTTTAGACTAGATGACCTCTGGCAGTCTCTTCCAATTATCCTATGATTCTAAGATTACAAATGCTTTGAATCAATAACATCATCTTCTACTATTTTGTGTGTAGAACACCAAAGTGTTAACACTGCTGTAATGTAAGTTATGTGGTAGCTAAATGCTCAAAAGGAAGACGGTATTTATTTTCTCCAGTCTTAGATGGGAGATTCATCCATCCCAAATCAGATTTCTGGCATATAGATATCTATACCAAAACTTGTATTGCCTTTGTGCAGGTAATGGATAGAATTGGTCATATCTCAGGTGTGATTCATCTCCTGAGGTAGGGGTGGGCTTTACAACCAGCTTCACCTATCTGCATTTCTGTGTCTACAGGATATGTGTGCACACGTGAGCTATCCCTCCAAAGCTCCTGTTACAGTACATGGAAATCTATGGCTCAATTTATTTGTCCACACATAGGAATCTTGTACCATCAGGGAGGCCCCCAGGTTTTCTGTCTGACCTCCAGTTTCTGCTCCACAAGCCAAGGGTCTGCCTTGTGTTGTACTTACCAGCCCCTGGAGATAATGTATGGCATCTCAGGTGTCACAAGAAAAGTGTGTCTAGGCAGGCGGCAAGTCCTCTTTCTATTTGTAAAATGAACCTGAAACAACAACACCAGCTGTGGATGTCTGTATTGGAGATGTCTGAAGGTAAGGGAGATGGATCCTTTAGGAGTCAGTTTCCTGACTCCTGCTGGAGTGAGGGTCTGCTCTTCTGAACCTAAATCATAAAAACCCTTCCTGCAGTAAGTGCAAAAGGAGAAACACCTTGAGGACAATTCACACACTTCAGTCACCCCCATCAAATACCTCTTTTAAAATGAGTCTTAAAAGAGGGCAGAAATTTTTCCTCTTTAGTTTTGTTCTTCACTGAATGAAACACACTACAGTGTGTTTCAAATACAGAATACATGTAGAACTGCTCCCATTAATGCTTTTTACCTGACTTTTAATCTGTTATTTATTTTTCTAGGTGCAATTCGTGACAAAAAATGAATGAGGACATTAAAACCAGGTCAGGAAAATCATCCTACTGGCATTTGGAAACCTTTACAAATGTCAATACCGCTCTTTCTAGTCTTCCTCATGATTTACATTGTGACCATGTCTGGGAACATCCTCATCATTGTGCTGTTTGTGGCGGATTATCACTTTCATAACCCATGTACTTCTGCTTGGGAAATCTGCCAATGTTCCACTGTCATGCCCAAGACGCTGGCCAGTTTCCTGAGTGGAGAACAAAAAAATCAATGCTTTTGACTCAGAATTATATTGTTTAGTTTTCTACTGGGTGCAAAATCTTATTGCCTGTTGGCAAGGTCTTTATGATTCGGATTAGCAAAGAGGCAAAGGATTTTATTATGAAGCTTGCATGAGTGAACAACGCTGCTTCAACTAGTAACTGTGTCTTGGCCATGTGGTTCCTTAGTTATTGACATAATGGTATCTGATTGACATAATGGTATCTCCAATGCAAAAGTCAACTTTCTGTGCCCCACCCCCTTACAAAATTGTAATTTTGTTGCGGGATGTTACAAATTCGCTGCCTCCAGCAGGCTCTGGGACCCAAGGATTCCTGTCTGGGCACTGGAGCCCAGCCTGGTGCACCAAGGGGAGGCCTCCCCAGCCCAAGCACGGCTGCTGCTCTCCTGCTTGCAAATTCAACCAGTAGTGAGGCTGAGTTTATATCCCCTCCCCCCCCGCATACCAGGTTAAGGGGAAATACAAACACTCTGTTCCCCTCCCCCTTCAGCTATTGCCAAGGTACACGGGCACTATGACAAAACAGTGATCAAGGTGATCCCAGTCACACGTGAAGAGGGCGAGGTGGTCTTAGAATGGGAGATCCCGCTCTAAAAGTTATCTTCCCAAGTCTACAGAACTGGAGGAAGGAGGAATCTGTGAAATGGACCAAGCTACATTGTCGAGGTTGTGGTATTTCAAGCTTTGGAAATGACACTATCAGTAATGCTGGGCAGCAAAGTTATAGAGGCATTCCCCATAGGAAGCTTGTAACTGTGTTGCAACTATGAGCCAGTGTAAATGCTACCAGGGAATTCCTGGCTAGAGGAAGAGGGGAGACCCTAAAAAAGATTGGCAGGCATTGTTTGGTGGAGAGCAAAACGTGCTCCCATATTGTTGCCCTGCTGTACAGAACGCCCATATTAAGAGACACAATGTATTATGTGAGTTACTGGCAAATGAAGTTGCCTACGCAAAGGTGTCTAGTACCATCTCAGAGGCCCTAGGATATCTGACACCCATACAGGGCTGGTAGATCTGGCATAGTGCCTATGGGAGACTTATGCCTTTCTGGAGCAGCAGAGAGACACCAGCTGAGATACCCAGAGTATTTCAAGTGGCATGACATACACGTCTGTATGTGGCCAACTGAATCCCATGGAAAGAAATGAATCCCTCCCCGTCTATCGGCTTTAGGATAAGATGAATCATGCCTTGACTTCTCTTGACAGCTCTGACTGGGGGTGGGATTCAGCTGCCGAAAAGAAAAAGAAAAAAAATGAAAAATCAAGTGACTTTGCAGCTAAATCACTCTAATAAAGGTGTTTTTATTGAAGTATCACTCTCTGGAGCTGCTTCTCTTTTCCAGTTGAATGAATGAGAGTGGCTGTTCCACCGATATATGTTCATCTTTTAGCACTGCTAATGCCCAAGATAGGAGAGATGAGACCATATCCAGTATGTAGGGTATTTCTGAAGGGATTCAGGCTGTTGGCAGTGAAAAGCAGATTTCTGCACAACACATTCTTGAGCCAAAAGCTCCTCTCATTGCATTGTCCATTGCCTACTACCCCACACAAGCTGCAAGGCAGAACATTTTCTGTGCTAGTAACTCTCTGGAGAAAAGCCTTCTCTTTAGGGCACGCTTCACCTCCACATTCCTCAGGGTGTAGATCAAAGGATTGAGGACTGGCGTGACAACATTATACATAAGTGTGGCTATCATTGTCCAGCTGGCTGAACTCCCTGAGGAAGGTGGCACATAGTTAAAAATAACAGGGACATAGAGTAAGGCCACTACTGTGAGATGGGAGATGCAAGTGGAGAAGGCTTTCTTCCTTCCCTCCTTGGACTGGACTTTCAGCCGGAGGAAGGAAAAAATGTAAAGGTAAGAAAAGAGTGTGAAGACAAAGGGGCCTGTCGCAATACTCCCTGTGATGATGCTGAGAAGGTTCAGGTTGAGCTGGCTTCTGTTGCAGGCCAGTTTCACCAGGGGCTTAATTTCGCAGAAGTAGTGCTGGATGTGGTTGGGGCCACAGAAATGGAGCTGGGAGGTCATGACTGCATGCATCAGAGCATGAAGGAAGCCAATAGTCCAAGCAGCTGCAGCCAGCAGCAGGCAGGCCTGTGGCCTCATGATCAGGGTGTAGCGCAGGGGGTTGCAGATGGCCACAAAGCGGTCATAGGCCATGACAGCCAGAAGCAAACCTTCGCTGCTTCCGATGAAGTAGAAGAAGTGGAGCTGGCTTAGGCAGCCAGTGTAAGAAATGCCCTGGTGCCCCGAGAGAAACCCAGCCAGCATCTTGGGCACGGTAACTGTGGAGTAGAAAATATCTAGGCAGGAGAGGTTGAAGAGGAAAAAGTACATGGGGGTGTGTAGCTGGGGTTCACATGCCACTACAGTCATGATTGCCATATTCCCCAGCAGGGTAGACAGGTACAGCAGTAAGAACAGCATGAAGAGGAATTTCTGTAGCCCTTGAAGGCTGGTCAGGCCAAGGAGGATGAACTTCCTCACCTCTGTCTGGTTATCCATCCCTGCAGGGAGAGAGAGAATAACTTAGCAGTAACTTCCTATCTTTCTGTCCTGAGCTGCTATATCCATTTCCCAGCCTCCTCTTCCATAAGATGCATCATCAGCTGATGCTGCCTCAAGAATGGAAGAGATCAGATACTGAGTCTGGAAAGGGACATGAAAGAATTCCTTGATTTCCCACCCCAGCTGTTTCAACAAATACTGGAACTGTTGTAACCTATGTGGTCAATACTGATGCTGGAACTGCCACCTGTGTACCAGCTCACTGAAAGGAACGGCGTGTTTGAGAATAGCGAGAAAAGAAAATTATGAGGAAGAAAGACAGGCAGGCAGGAAGGAAGGAAGGGAGGAAGGGAAGAAGGGAGGGAGGAACAGAGCAAGGAAGTAAGGGAGGAAGGAAGGAAGGAAGGAAGGTTGGTTACCTAATGTTTACATGAAGATTACTCTGAAATCCTGCAGGTTTTCCTTTTCTATATCAAAGAAGGGTCCTGTGATATTGTTTTCTTCATTCCAATTCCTAGCTGAATAAACTGTATCTCTCCCGAAGCTGAAAGAACTATAGTAGTATAGTAGATCACATATAATACACTGCTTTCAAAGAGGATTAGTTCTGAAGAGCTGTTCAGTGGAGTCAGAAAACCTTTATAGAGTACTCTCTGCCACTGAAACAATCACATTTATTTCCAGCAAAGGAAAATTTCTGTCTCTCTCATAACTCCTCTTGGGATCAAGCCTCTGAATCTTATGGGACTTCAGTTCTGAAAACATCAAGGCATAGTGTTTTAGGGACACAGAAATCTAATGATGTTGTGGGGAGTTGAACTGATCACTGATAAAATAATAGTTAGTTTTCCTCTTCTTCTAGCCACATCCTGTTAATATTAATAACGATTATTTGTACAGCAAGCTCTCATAAGCACGAGGAAGGTGTAGAATCAAAAAAAAATTTTTTTTTTGAAATATGCGAGGTTATAACACCTAATTCTCAGAAAGAGTAACAGTTTTAATGGGGAATTTTCCAACAAGTTTGTTACATCTTTTTGAAATTCCCAAGTATAATAAGTTGAGTAGCTATCATGGCTTCATCGGACCTGACACAACTACACAGTTCACCTCTGTCTCTGACTTAACAACTTTTGCCCCCTTTATAGACCTTATTTTATTTATTTATTTATGTATTTTTAACTTGTAAAGATGGAGATAACAAACTACGATTTTTTTTTTTAAGACCTCAAATACCTAAAATAGCACCCGATAATGCAATGGTAGACACACACATTCAGGGAGTGTTTTCAGAATATGTATGCTTCAGAGATGAAGCTGATATAAGATCTCGTACCCACGACTCAGTCCATTACCTGAACACTTGTACTGGAACCATTGTTCTCAGTGCTGTTCTGTGCACAGGGTTGCTAAGATGATTAAGGCTACGAAAAGGTTTTAGGATTACTCTGGTGATATCTAAGCATTTCTCTGTAGTTTCTCATTCAAAACTTTAGCATACAACCTCTGATAACATACATGAGACTATTTATGTGTGAATATTTTAGTTATAAGACAGGCACTTGTTGCTAGTCTGTGGTACGAATGGATATGATACGCGTGAAGGCAAACGGGAACTTCTTAGAATCATTCAGAAACTCAAATCAGCTCTAGAAGTAGGAATGCAGTGTTGTTTCAGAGGTCCTAGCACCTGAGTGTAATTCAGCTTGACAACCATCAATGCCCTCAGGATGCCAAAGGTGTTTACAGCCCCTGACTCCTGCTGCACATAAGTGCCTGTAAGCAAGCATCTTCATGTGGTGAAGTTTTTCCATTCTCACAATGGCACAGTGCAACAAGACCTCAGTGCCTGGAATACCATCCTGCCAGTCACCTGTGAATGCTTCCATGGACATCAGTGCTGTTACATTAATATGGGCATCCATATCCACTGAGATTGCATTAAGGCTTCCTGGATATCACAATGTGACCACAAGGCAGGCAAGAGAGGGTCGGATACTGGTGGAAAGAGACACTCAAGGTTCATAAGGGGTTAAACAGGATAGGTTTAATAAAGGACTTACTTACCCTACAAGCTGCATGGGGAGCCCTGGGAACTGCGAGGAGGGGTCACTGACGGGAGGCTGCTGGAGGCACGGGTCAGACACATGGGTCAGACATCCAGGCAGGACTCGACTCGTTCCTAAGGGCTCCTTAAATCTACTAGAACTATTTCCTTAGCTCAGCCGTGCTAACCTTGAGTAGCTCCTGCCCGGGAAGCAGCTAGACGTTGTTGACAAAATGGAATATGCATGCCTGGCCCTGATGGGAATTTGGTCAGTGTGTAGTTCCACACGCTGGGCCTGCTACCACGCACTCTGCCAGTCACTGACTCCTCGCCAGATCTTCCGCAGGTATTCTCACTACACACAAGAATCCTCTCCATGACTTCTATGCCCTTTCTTGTCCTTAGAGAAGAGAAAGAGAGAGAGAGAGAGAGAAGAGAAAAGAGAGAGACAGAGTGTGTGATTAAAGGAGTAGCGTCAGGCAGAAAAGTCACTAGTAGGATTTACAGATGAACCGTGTCAATGAAGAAGCAGTGGTTGTGTTGTGTAGCAAGGGGCTGGGAAGGAAGCCGAAGTAAGAGGGAGAATTATGAGAGAGACCAAACATTGGTAAGGAAAGCTGAAGCAGTCTGGTTTCTAAGAACAGACAGGGCTGGCCCAGACCTAGGAAGCAGGGAGGTGGTGTGAGAGGAATGAGGGAGGAAGGTTAGCAGAAAGGACCCACACAAAGCAGGACACATCCTGACATGTTTGCTCCAGCCCAAGAAAAAGCCCTACACCTCCTTCTCCATGCAGAGCAGCGGCTAGCCATCCTTCTAGGCTTGTGTATATAAAGACCCAGGTCCAGCTACAGGGACGTCAGTGATGACCTCTATGCCATCAGGTACTGCCTCCCTGTAGACGCCTCTTGGGACTCTAGGGTCTTGCAGCAAAAGGATCCACTACTGCTGTCCTCAAGGGGCAAATCCGCACTGTGCTTAGCATCCCAACCATCGTCCCCTTCCAGAGCATGGCTGCATTTACCGCTGGCCTCAGCCAAGCCAGCCTTTCCAGGAACTTAGAGCACTTTGCTGAAGCACTCACAGAGAACATCGGTGATGGTCTTGGAAACCTCTGAGGATGGAGACTTCACAACCTCTCTGAGAAACTTGTTCCAGTACCTGACTGTTCTCACGTTGAAAAAGTTTCTCCTTATATCCAGTTGGAAGCTCTCTGGTTTCAACCTATGACCATTGTCTGTCATCCTCCCACCATGCATCACTGTGGAAAGCCTGGCTCTGTTCTTCTCAAGACTTTCCTCAAAGCGCTGGATGACTGTTATTAGGTCCCCCCACTCAAGCTGCTCGTTCTCCAGGATGAACAAGCCTAGTTGCCTCAGCCTCTGCCCATGGAACAGGTATTGCAGCTCCCTGGCCATCTCAGTGCCCCTCTGCTGAATTTGCTCCAGCTGATCAATGCCTTCCTTGTATCAGGGGGTCAAAACTGGGCACAGTATCCTTCATGTGGTCTAACAGGTGTTGAACAAAGGGAAATAATCACCTTCCTTGATCTACTGGCTATGCCCCTCTTCACACAGCCCAGCGTGCTGTTGGCCTTCTGCACTTCCTGGCACACTGCTGGCTCTCGTTAAGCTTGCTCTCCACTAGGATCTCCAGGTCCTTCCTCAAAGAGCTGCTGCTCAGTGAGTAAGTCCCCCGCCTGTGCCGTTGCAAGGGGTGCTGCCTTTCCAGGCACAGGACTTTGTGTTTGTCTTTGTTGCATTTCATAAGGTTCCTGTTGGCCCATTCCTCTAGCCTCTCCTGGTCCTTCAGAATGGCAGCTCTGCCCTTAAGCATATTGACTGGCTGCCCTTGAGAAGAGTGCATTCCATGACCTCCTCCAGATCACTGATAAAGATGTAAAGGAGGACAGGTCCCCGGATAATTCCCCGCAGTACTCCACTCATTACTGGCTTCCAAGTAGAGTACAACCCACTAACCATGACCCTCTGAGTGCCATCATCCAACCAGTTTTTTTTACCAGTTAAAAGTTGCCCACCTATCCAGACTGTAACGTCCTAACTTGAATACAAGAAGAGACCGTGTTGTGGGAGACAGTGTTGAAAGCCTTGCTAAAGTCAAGGTAGGTGACACCTATTGCTCTTCCTGCATCCATAAATCGAAGCATGTCATCATAGAAGGCTATCAGGTTGGTCAGGCACGATTTATGCTTGGTAAATCCATGCTGATTGTTCCAAACTAACTTGTTATTCTTAATGTGTCTAGAAATGTGTTGCAAGAGGCCTTGTTCCATGATTTTCCCAGGGACTGAAGTTTGAATATTTTTTGCCACAAACTTGTATGAGGGCAGGGCAGGGCAGGGCATCCCCATTTGTTGGAGGTGAAAAGGAGGATGAGGTATGTGGGGGTGTGAGGGAAATGGGGGGACAAATCTTGTCCTTGTGTATGAGGGGATCGAGCATATCCAGGGGGAGTGTGCTTGTGTGGAGGGAAAAGGGGACCAGGCATGTCCATGGTGGTGGGGTGAATGGGGGTGGGGCTTGTCTGTGTGCTAGGGGAATGGTTTATGCCTGTGTGTGAGGGGAGCTGGGACAGCACATGGGTATGTGAGGGGAATGGGAGACAGGGTGTTTCTGATGGAGGGCATGGGGCATCCATGTATGAGGAAAATGGGGGACAGAGCATTTCTGAGAGGTAAGATTGAGGAGACAAGGTGTGAGTAGGGAATGGGGGGGGCGGGGTTTCCTTGTCGGAGGGATGAGGAGCATGTCAGTGTGTGAGTGGTGCATGTCCTTGTGCAAGGCGGGAGAGAGGGAACATGGCTGAGGGGAACGTGGTATGCATCTGCATGGGGGAATACAGGGACAGGTTGGGGAGAGGGGGTTATGGGTGAACTGTGGTGTATCTGGGGATTGTGGCACACTTGTAAGTGAGAGGGGCATGAGGGTTTTGGCTTGTTGATGAGGGGCATGGGGAGAAGTATTTGGGGAGCATGTGCATATGGAGGAGCAGTTGGGAGCCATGTCAGGACAGTAGGGGTGTGTGAGAGAGACCTGCTGTGGAGAATACAGTGCGCTGTGAATGAAAGAGAAGAGGAAGCATGTAAATGGTGGTCCAAGAGAAGATGGGAGGACCTGATATGGGAGGCTGTAGGGACGGGGAAGTGAGGGAACCATTGTGGGGCATATGGGGCTAGGGCAGAAAAAGGTGGGGAGAGGCGTGTGCACACACCATGTGGGGATGTTTCAGAGTTGTGGCAGAGGAAAGTTTGTGCATGTGTGGGGTGGGAGTCTGCACACGGGGTACCCTGCATGGAATAGGTCTGGATTGTCACAGGGGAAGGAGGGCGTATTCATGTATGCGCATGTGTCTTCTCACTGCATGGATGTGGTGGGGTTGAAGCAGAGAAGGGAGTTGTGTGCGACAGGGATGTGGGGGCCTCAGGGAGAGGGATGTGTCTTGATGGATACAGCAGGGAAGGGGTGTCCCACAGCACACCTTGCCCCTGGATTGGGTTTCCCTCCTCCCTCCCAGTGCCTGACGTTCACTTTCATTTTCTATCTGAGCCTTGTCTCCCAGAAGAGGAGGAGAGAGGCTGGCCAAGGACACAACAGCATAGAAGGCAGGACAGGAGCCAGGGCAGAGCAAAGCTGCTGCAGCCCAGAGAGGTGAAGGTGAGTCCCTTTCCCCAGTTCCTCCCCTCCATCCCCCTATGCAAGCAGTTAGGGGCACTCAAGCTGGGGAATGACTTTTTTTCATCCCAGCAAGCTGCAGGTGGGGATAGAAACAAGTCCAAAGTTGCTGCTCTGGGTTTGCCCTGAGATGGAGCAAGGGGAAGAGATGGCTGGGACCCTGTGCTCAACACCCCTAGTCTTTGCATGCAAACCCCTTCTCCTAAGTGCTCAGCCCCTGAGTTTGGAGCCCCTTACCCCGTAAGCCATTTGTTTGTGGATTTCCAGCTCAGCTCTCAACTAGCTAAGCTCCCCTAAGCTTCAACCATGTGTCCTAACCTATCTTTTGCTCCCTGCTGGTGCGTCTGTGCCGGGAGCCTCTCTCCCATCATTCCTCTTGTCCTAGGTCCCTGCCTGCAGCCATTGCTCTGTTACCCACCCTTGTTGGCACCCTTGCTTAGCCACTCAGCAAACTAGCAAAGTTCAAATCTCTGTTAGTGGCATAGCGTGGAGTGCTGCCCCCATCACCTGAACTGAATGTAGCAGAATTGGGCCTTTAAGCCCTGGGCTTTTAGAAGCTGAGCTGAGCATTTCTGTTGTGAGACAAATGGGAAGGGGCTCTGCATCTCTTCTCAGTGCCAGCATTGCCTCCATGGCAGCATTTGAAGGAGGGCAAGAGGAGGAGGTGGGTCAGAAGGAAACTGGTGCAAAGAATGTTTTCCTTGGAAAAATGAGGTAGGATGAAAATGAGTGTTCCTGTTTGGACTGTGGGGTATCCACACCCTGTTAACCAGCCTGTCTCCCTGTCCCCTCTGCTGGCTGTGTTTGCCATGAGCAAAGGCATCTGGAATCTGCATGGCGCTGCCCATTTGCCTGTTTGAGACCACACAGAGGCAGGGCCTGGTGGTGCAGCAGAAGACCCTGCAAGTGCTGTCAGAATTCCCACAGCCTGTGGTGGTAGTGGCCATCACAGGGCTGTACTGCACTGGAAAGTCCCACCTCATGAACAGGCTGGCTCATGAGAGGATGGGTGAGAGAGGTGGTGAACCAGGCAGGTCCCATCTCTGGATAGCCAGGGTGCCTGTGTTTTCTTGCTCTCTATCTAACACTGCTCAGCCCCTCATGTCCTCTCCACAGGTTTCTCCCTGGGCTTCACCATGCAGGCCCATACCAAAGGTATCTGGATGTGGTGCGTGCCTCAGCCCTGCTGGCCTGGACACACTCTGGTGCTACTGGACACTGAAGGGCAGGGCGATGTGGAAAAGGTGTGGGAGAAGCACAGACTTCCTTTTGTGACGACAGAGCACTTTGTGGAAGCTCTCAAGGGCCCAGCCATGTGGCAGGACTCAAGGTGTTCTCATTGCCTGCACTGGTGTGCCAGGAAGAGACAGAGGCTGTGGGGAAGGAGGCTAGTGCAGAGCTAACTGGGTAAAGTCTTCTGGCTGATGAAGTCCTGCCTGGCATCCTTCACCTCTGCCTTTGACTGTCAGAGACCTCGTTCTGCCTGGCATCCTGGCTGTCTGCAGGGTAGTGGAACCAGTCTGTGTCTGGGCCCATGCTGGTTGGTGGGACACCTTCCCAGGCGCTCTCCCTCTCATTCTGGTTCTTTGATTACTGAGCAGCCGTTAGGCTGGTGGACCTTCTGATTTTCTTGTACTGGTGAGCTGAGAACTGGACACAGCATTGCAGAGGTGGTCTCACCAGTGCTGAGTAGAGGGGAAGGATCACTTCACTTGACCTGCTGGCGACACTCTTCCTAGTGCAACCCAGGATGGTATTGGCCTTCTTTGCCACAAGGGTGCAATGCTGGTGTTATAGGTAAATGTGACAAATCGTAATGACCACTCTAACTGGGTTGCATTAATTCCAATTTAATAAAATAATTGAGCAAGTCACAAGTAAGCAAAACAGCGCTGGGCGGCCGGGGAGTCTCTGCTCCACCAACGGCGCGCAAAATTCCCCTGCTCACAGTCTCCTTATATGCGGCTCTAGTTCCGGGTATACATGGCACTTCCTGTAACTTCTGCGGTTGCGCCGACTGCTGCTAGGGGGTCTTCTTCAGCCCTCTGGTGGTCGTGGGGATGAAGGCTGGAGTCTTCCTCTGCATTGTGAGTGGCGACCCTCAGGTCACGCATATATTTTACAACTGTGTGACCTCGCCATCGCCATATTAGGCTATCTAAACTAACATTGCCGCTTCGCTGGCTCAACTCAGTTATCTCAGGCGGGGTACATGCCCCCACCACAGGATGTAGGATGTTCCCAAGGCTGTTTCTCACTCTGATGTAACAAGCACATTTTACAATCCAGGCTGTTCCCAAGGCTGTTTCTTACTTTGATGTAACAAATTAGCACATATCACACGGACTGCCTGAGGAGGGCAGCAGACGGGCTGCCCTGCGCCTCGGCCCTCGCTGCCGCCGGGTCCGGGGCCGCGACACCCGCCCTGCGCCAGCCACCACCAGGCAACATGGCGGGGGGCGGGGCTTGCGCGCCTCCCCGCCGCGGCTCCAGGGCGTGCTGGCTGCAGGCCATGCCCCCTGCGGGCGGGGCGGCGACCGGCACTGAGCCGCCGCCGCCGTCGCCATGGGGACGGCGGGCGGTTGGGGAGGCTTCGCGCGGGGCCGGTCGGTTCCGCCGGCGCGCGGAGGGGTTGCGAGGGAGCTGGGCGGCCGCGGCGGCGAGGAGCGCGCAGCCCTTGGGCGTCGCTGCCTGGCGCGGAGCCGCGCGGCGGTGGGGGGGCGCAGCCCGGGCCGGCTTTCGCTCTCGTCTCTCCCCGAGGCAGGTCCCCGGGATGAGGAGCGCCGTCAAGGAGCCGCCCGCACCCCGCAGCCGCCGCTACACTGCTCGCAGCAAGCACCGTGCCTCTGCCGGCCCCGGCCCCGGCCCCGGCCCCGGCCGCGCTCGCTTTTGTGCCCGAGCGGGAGGGCTGCGGCCGCAGTGCACCGCGCTCTGAGGTGTATCCCACGTTGCTCGCCCTGCCGCTTGCCTGGGCCATAAGTGAGAAGGCTGTTGGATGCTTGTTGTCGTTGTTTTCCCTAGCTCGTATACCGAAGGTATTCGTGGGCATTTTCTGATGGCACTTTCCAGCGTTTGCAGTGCACGAAGCGATGTTAGATTGACATGGTACATGTCAAAGAATGACACGGTACATGTCAAAAGGACAACAGTTTGCCAGGGTCAGGGAAGGCAAAGTACTCTGTGAAACTTGGCAAGTAGATGATACAGTACAGTACAATATTGTCCTATCGCCCTACCCTACTGTCACTGAAATCGGCAGTAAAACTCCTTAACACCAACGGAGTATTAAGAAGCAGGCATTCTCTTCATTACGGCGCCGGGTGCACGGGGGATCGCTCCGCCCAACGTGCACGCCCCGTGTTGCATTAGCCAAAGTTTAGATTGCTTTGGTACATATGTTACCAAAAGGCGATTTCGGTGACACATACATATGCCTTAAATTTCCCGGAATGATTATACATATTCATTCTATTTCCTGGAACTAATTATCATATTTACATAGTCATTACGCATGCGGGCTGAGTCTCCAGGGGGCTTCTATGGGGGTCTCTGGCGGTCCCTAGTGCTTGCTGAAGAGGTGCCTTTTCCATGAACTCTGAGCTCCTTTTCCAGATATGGTCTCGGCTTGGCTCATTCCTTTGCTTGAGAAAGGTGTCTTGTTCCTAACCTTGCTTTCAGCTGGTTTCTGCTGGTTTAGCTGTACTCCTTTAGGATGTAGCAGTTACAGTTGCGAGAATTGTGTGCATTCTTTGGGTGCCTTCTTGTCTGAAGCTCCTGGTAGTAGGCAAGAGTGTTGCACCGACCCTCAGATCTAAAGTTAATCTAAATGGAACTATTTGTAGCAACACAGGATGGGAAGCTGCCCATGGATTTGACAGTAGACTGAAACGGGTTCCTACAGTGGCAGGAGATCGTTTGCATTGTAATACTAATGACACTTTTGAGATTCGTAAACTTCACACCTACTGGCTATCCAGTCGAGGACGGACCTGCCCTAGCATGCCTAGAGCTTCAGAGTTACGCAGTATGAAACAGTCACCTGGTACCTGCATCTAGCAACGGAGCCATGGTAAGGAGGCACGAGGCTATGACAATGGTTTGGCATGTGCGTGTGTACGCACCCTCAAAGCTAGTCACTTTGAAGACGATGTAAATTTTGGACCTGGCAACGTTTGCCGTTGTAAGGTGACATATGTTTCCGACCAAATCACCAAGCAGACTTACGGGTTAGCTTCTCATTTGACTGAACAGACGATGTCTTACTTTGCAGCGTTTAGTACTTCAGCAACACTTGCAGAAACCTTCCATCAGCTAGACAACTTTGTCAAACAAAACACCAAGGTTACTCAACATCTGTCTGAAACTGGAAAACGCTTCGAAGAGAGAGAAGTGGAAGTGATGTATGATAATAAAGAACTGGTTCCACTAGCAAAAGTAGAAACCAGTACTGTGACTAATGTTACATCCTATGCTCATGCTGTTAATCGTCACTGTAGTGTTCCTTGTTGTAACCTTGATATGGATCTGTTCTCTTAAAAATCCAGTAGTACGCATGAATGAAATACCACCTCAAGTTAAATCACATACTAAACTATTGTAAATTACCACTTTCACATACATATATATATATATACATATCTGTGTGTGTGTGTGTGTGTGTGTGTGTGTGTGTGTGTATCAATGTTCTGACCCTCACCGTGCACAGGCAAGAGGGCTGGTCACTCATACGGTGAGTGTATTAAGCTCACCGTGCAACAGCAGGAATCGTTAACTGTTGGTCTGAGCCGAGGAGCGGAAGGTGACCGACCAAGAAAGCCCTACGATGGAGGAAGGCTCAGAGGAGATGGGCAAGGGTGATGTGCCCATGAAGTTCGGGGGATCATGGAGGGTGTGACTGTCCACAGCTGTTGCACAGAAAGCTGACTTGATCTCAACACCGAGGGCACCGGGGCTGGCCTTTGTTTTAGATAAACAGCTATGTCGCGATAGTGAGCATATTCTAGAGAGCAGGAACGGGAATCACATCGGTATTGTGACTGAACTGTCCATTGCAATTGCTGCATTAGGCTCAGTGGAACTGAGACCCGTATTACCTGTATTGTGATTGCAGTGCATTGCTGTATCACTCTGCCAAATCAAGAATCTAGTGTAACATCAACTATCTTCAAAGAAGTAAATTTTGGTATGAAGCATTACACCCTCCATAGTCCATGCGTGGAATATTTAAAAGACCTTGGTCAGGGAGTCCCTCTGACCTCTGAAACCACCTCCTGCAGCCCATACGTGTCACGTCACGCACGGCATAAGGAACCAGGGACAGCAGTGGCTCGCTAAAATGGCCTGGCAAACTGCTGCTTTGCTCTCCCACTGTCCTCCAAGTCTAGGAGGACTTCTGCATTTACACTTTAAGGAAAGCTCTCTTGCTTTCCCCGGTTTCCTCCCCGCTTTCCTCATTCTCCAGCAATAGCCCTTCGCTGTGTGCGAAAAATGCTGGAAGGAGTGGCGAAGGCCTAGCCAGTTCTGCGGGTGACATCTTAATTACGGGAACGAGTCGATCAGAGTGCCAAGAAGGATTTCAAGAGGCGCCGTCAAGGACAGAGCAGTCTGCCTCAAAAGGAGGCAGGAAAGGCACACTAAGTAGCCCATCACCACCGCTGCTCAAATCTTGCAGGCTTTATTCAGTGAACTCTGTTGTTTCCAGCAGAGTGCCACGCAGAGTCCTCTTCGGTGGGTACCGCATCACCGTGGACCCTCAGTCGATACACGCATGTGTATTCCGGGTGGCCCCAGTTGCTCAGCACCTCCAGCTTCACGTATTGTATGGAGTCAGAGCGCTCGTTCTGAAATGAGAAGAAAGCAGCTGTCTTTTCCTCTCTATCCTTTGACTCCTTAGAGCTTCTCCCCTGCCAGCTACACTTCTCCTCCTCTTCCTCCTCTCCTATGCTTCTCCTGCCTCTTCCTCACCGTACCTTCAGCTGGAAAGTCTGAAAGGGATGTTCTGCAGCCATGTATGTGAACTCTCCTAGGAACAGCCCCTGCTCCTCCTTTTCTGCCTTCATCCCCTACACAAAGACGGGGGGGAGAAAACAAGAGAGTGAGGTACACAGCGGGAAGACGCAGCTTCCCTAGGGGAACTAACGAAGCGGCCAGAATGAGGCCTAGGTGGCAGTGTTGGGAAGAGCAACTTTGGGTGCGCAGGAAAGAGAACTGGCACCAAGGAGGAAAGAGCAAGTAGGGGCAAGCTTCATTATTTGGGAGGAGTCATGGCAGAGCCAGTGTGCCAGCTCCCGTAACTCAGGGCTCGTTTAGTACCGCGTGGCCCCTGAAATGGGAAGCTTTGCTTCAAGTGCACACCACAAAGGAAAGGAGTGTAAAGGAAATGGAGTAACTCAAAGCAATTTGTTTCTTCTCCAGGCTCGGAGGAAGTCACGGGCCTGGGAGAAGCCTCCCGGCATTGCGGGACCTCTATTCACCCGCCCGCCGCTGCCCTTGCTGCAAGGCTTAGAAATGCTCCTCACAACCCCCCGACTCTAGAAACCGCTTACATAGACAGCAAAGTCCTTTGGAGCACTGGAGATGTTTTCTCCAGGGGACACTCTCACTGAAATATGTTCCAGAGTAACAGCTCGTGGAAAGATTGCTTTAGGCAGCTTGATGAAGACATGACCCTGACTCCCGGCGAAAGACCAGCAGTTTCCCGGCTCATTTGCAGGCTGAAAGAAGAACAATGCACACTGTTCGTGTGGCAAAGGGAAACTCTCAACAGTGGATTTGGTCCCCCCCGCCAGCTTGCTTGCTCTCTGTTTCTTGCTGGGCCTACCTCAAGGAGAACCTCAGGAGACTTCATGGAGTGCAGCAACGGCAGCCCAGCCCAGTAGAGTATTCCTTTGGTATTGCGGAAGGAGGCAGAAGTCTTGGAATGCACGATGGTAGCCCCTGAAACACGAATGCACCCATCAAGTCCTGCCTTCCCTCGAGGGCTGCATCTGTTTCTAGGGCTGTGATCTATCCGGAGCATCTCAGGAACCACGCAGGCTGCGCACCTGTCCTCACACAAGCAACAGAGACGCTCCCCTACGACACTTATTTCAGTTCCTGACATGCATGAACGCCAGGCAGACTCGGAGAGAAAAGGACTTCTTGAACAACCGTCTTGTATGTGAACAGTCGCAGCCCTGCTACCTGCCTCCTTTCCCTCCACTCTTACTTCCACGGACTCCATGGAGGGCTCCCCAAGGAGCAACCAAGGGATGCCCACATAGCTGTGTCCTAATGAACACTGCCACCGTGATGCCTCTTTGCACTGCACTGTCAACTTGAAAAATGCTACTACGTGTTCCTAGATCTCCAGCAGTGATAGTCACCTCTGTCTTCCTTGCGTGAGCCGCCTGCAACACACAGCAGGGACTCGTTCAGCTGTGCTAATGGGCCGTGGAAAAGGAAAGCTAACATAGGCCTAAGCATAGACAGGAGGTGCCCTGGCTTGCTTCTTCCTGTGCCTTTAGAGCCGCACCTGATGCTTTGCGGGCAAAATCCGGCATCTGGACTTGGTTATATTCCAGCTTCTCCAGTGCTTCATCGATTAACTTCTGAGCATCCTGGCAAGGAACACCAAAGAGAGCAGGTATTAGCGGCAAGGAGGCACATGCCAGCTCCCCTACTGGGCCAGCTAAGGTGAACTTGGCTGTTGCACTCTGCCCTAAGGAGCTTGGCAATTCCCTGAAAAGCTCCCAGGTTTGCTCGGCTCTCATTGGCCAGTATCAGAAGAGCGGGGCTGCTCACTCCAGCGCTCCGAAAGCTGAAGTTGCGGCAACGTCTTTCTTCCTCTTACAATGCACAGGGGCAGGCCATTGGCAGCGGCCTCTCTCTGGCTCGCCACCAGCTCCCTCCTTGCTTTGCAGGAGCTCCTCCTGGAGCTGAAGGACACCTTTTCTAGGGCAGAACACTTGTGCTGACAGTGCCCGCACAGGGGTCGTAGGAGGCCGAGCAAACGGCCAAGGAGAGAGCCTTCATGGCCCACAGCGCTTATGACCCAGCCCCTTTTCCAACTGCATTCCCCAGAGCAGGAGAGCAGCAACCCTGGCTGGAACAGCGGCTTGCCCCTGCGTCGGCAAAGCCAACGTGAACCCAAGGCTGCCAGGCGCCACTCAGGGAGCTGGGTTACAAGGTCTCCCGGAGAACTGGCTGCCACATCAGCAGCAGGTGGAAATAGGGGCTGCAGGGACTGTCCTTCCAGTTTGTTACCAGAGATGATACCTAGACCGAGAGGAAGATGAGCTGAAGACAAGTGAAAGTCCCTTTGCGGCCCTCTGCTGCCCTGCAAGGAGCGTGCAGCCACAGAAGAAGCAACTGCAGAGACCCATCCTACTTGTTGCAGCAGCACAAGCCTTTCTGCTGCCTCTGGCAGGGAACCCTACTAGCATACGTGCCGGGCTGAGGAAAAAAATCTCTGACGAGAGCCTCCTGCAATGGCCCCTTACCTGTCCTGTCATGCCCGGGAGCTCAGTCTGCTTCAGGGCTTCGCCGAGAGCGCGCCGGGCAATGTCCTTTGTGCTCCATCGCAGAGCGTGAAGGACTTCCTGGAGCTCACGCAGCTGTCCTTGGAAGGTCTCGATTTCACCGAGTACTGCTCCTAACACCTCATCCGCTTGCCTGGAAGAAGTGCGCCACAGAGACAGAGACCACTGTTCTGGCGGGCTGCTGCTATGCCACGGGAATGGGAGAGAGGCAACAAAGCTCCCTGAGGTGACTGGCAGCATCAGGTGGCTGGACTCCCATCAGTGGCTGAGAGCTGCAGAAGCAGCTGCAGCACGGCGACTACCCCTATGCCCCTTGTCAAGCAGCAGAAAGGTGGAGCTTCCAACAGCCCAGCCCTAGCTAAGGGGCTCACGCAGGGCTTGCTCCAGGCCTCGAAGGCACCTCGACATAGAGCTGACCACCGGGGAGAAAGGCAAGGCGCAAAGGCAGACAGGGCAGTGGGGGAAGAGCTGTGGGAATTGTGTCGCGTGAAGATGGTGTGAGACAGGACTGGAGCTCCTCTAGAGCATCATCTAGTCAAGAGGAAATCATTTTTACCTCTGCGTCTTCACGTGCACGCCAGAGAGAGGAAACTCCTCCTAGAGGGACAAGAAAGGCAACATTCAGTCCAAACACTAACAGGCCTACTGCAGAAATGAAGCTCTACGGCCTTTACAGCAACGGGAAGCAAACAGGCACAGGCACCGTGCCTCCGGGGACTCCGCTACTCCCCTATCATGCACTGGGAAATGATCACGACAGACTGCCAGGCAAGAGAACACAATTCACACTGCCTAGTGTGCTATTCGAGAAGCATCTAGCCTTTGAAATTTCCTGGAATTCAACAGATCGATTCTTAAAAAGCCCTTCTACTCTAAAGTTGCTTGCTTAATCAGGCACACACACACATATTTTTTCGGGGTTGCTACGTTGAACGGCTGAGCAAAGAATGAGGCAAACCAAAAGACTCAAGATCTCAAAAGCAACACAGTGCTTTGCAGAAACTTACAGACCCACACCTGCAGAACAGCGGAGCATGTTCAGCTCTCTGCTATGTCTGGTGCCCAGAGCAATTCACCTTCACCTGACAGACCTGGCAATGTGGCTCGTGGACCTTGCCCTAGCCCCCGAAAGAAAGGCACTTTTAACAAAGCCGCACTTGATGCCCTTGAGCTAAGGCTGGCAGAAGCAGCCTTCATTTGAGGCACTCAGAAGGTCACCTGCTGGCAGACAGCTTTAAAAGAGGAGAAGATGCAGGCCTTCGATGCTGCTCTGCTCGTCCAGATGCTTTCGTCATCAAGCAGCCCCACGTGGTAAACACCTGTCAGTCACAAACCAAAGCTCTGTTTACACTTGGAACTTGCTCATGCCGCAAGAGTTGTGTGCAAGCAGGGCTCCAGTGCTTCAGGCATGCAAGCGCTTCTGAGGCTGCAGACTACTTGGGAAGGGTGGCAAGCCAACCCTGGGCATCTCCCGGGCTTTTTTAGCGCTTCATGAGACCTTAACCAGCTGCCTCCCTCCACAGGGCTGCCTGCTGCACTCCGAGGGTCGGGCACACATGCCATCATTGTCTCTCCACTCTTCTTCTTGGCAAGAGATAACGATGGAAGAGGGGCCTCCGAACAGATGAAGAGTCCTTCCCCGGGACATGCTCCTTTCTCCTGAAGGAAGCTTCTCCACTTCCTGGGGCGAACAGGGCAGGCTAGCCACTGCCTCTCCCCAGGCTTAGGAGAACTGGCTTCAGCTCTGGGCAAAAGCAAGGCACCCTCTTCTCATCCCCACCCCCCTTGCTCGCAGGCACGTGGAAGCGGGGCACCCTTCTCTCAGGGACCTCCTGCTCCTACTTGCGCTCCTCTGGCCACAGCCGTCTACGTGGACCCAGGCAGAAGGAAGCACTGGCTCTCTCGTAAAGAGCCACCATTACTTGCAGCCTCTACAGACACTCACCAAAAAGGCAGCAAAACAGAGCAAGCAGCACCAGGAGAACTGTCTTCCGAGCCTTCATTTGCCTATGGAGGAGCACGGAGGAAAAGAAGGCTGAAGCTGGCTGCAGCTCTGCAGCTCCTAAGCACACTCCAGAGCAGCAGTAGCGACTGCAGCTCTTGCAGCTGCCATTCCTGACTTGGGAAGTGGCCTGCTCCCGCACGAGCTCCAGCCAGTGGTCGAGTTTTCACCCGCGGTGGCAATGGGGCATTCGGGAGGGCGAGGACTGGAACTGAGCAGCTAGGGATGGAGGATTAACTCCAGAACAGGAGAAGCAGTGCCAAGGAAAGCTAGGGCCGTGCTTCCTGCCTATGGCAGTAGAGGCGATTCTTTGCAGACGGAAGGCACATCATTCACACCTCTTTCTCCTGCCCACCATCCAATCGGTGCTTGCGCCCATACACTTCTCCCCCCACTCGCAAGAAAAGATTCTCCCTCAGCTTTACCTTGCAGTAGTGCCCACAACTTGGAGCACAAAGCGCTGAGGAAACATCACGCTCAGCAGCAGGAAATGCAAGATGAGCCTGAAAGCTCCTGAAAAACAGTCAAGATGCAAAAAGTCCAGTGAGCTCATGCAGAATTCTATGTTAAGGTTCTACTCGTCCTCTTGGTGTCGGCAGAGGGCAGGAGGCATTCTCCTCTTTCGGGCACTTGCTCCTGCTTCTGTCAGTTGCTCTGCAGCTGCAAGCAGCACAGGGCAAGGGAAATGAATTCCCTTCAGTCCAAAAATCACTAATTCATGAGGTCATTTTTCCCTGTTAGGGCTACAGAGGGTCGGCCTCTTAGTTCATGAGCAGAGCTGCCTGTCATGCTCCCTAGGACCTTGCGGCACAGCCTAAGGCCAGGGCTTCTGGCAGCTCCTGCTCTGCCTCTGACCACCTCGTTCACCTTCCATGAAACGATCCGCATTGCGAATGTAAATAAGCAGAGGGAGCTGCACTTAAGAATCGTCTCAGCTTCCTTTTACCTAGACGCTGAAGCTGGCGTTGGTCCTGCCCGTAGACTCCAGGGCTCTGGAGAACAGGCCCTTGGCTCGCAGGTTGCCTACGAGAAAGAAAAGGGTCTGAGGCACACAGGGCACGCGCTATCTGCTGTTGCCTTCAGCCAGCTTTACACTGAGCTCGGAGGCTGTCCTTGTGCTCTTCCCCCGTCCATCCCCCACACACACCCCCACCCCAGGCTGATTAGGTGCAAAAGGCACTTGAGGAAAAGAGAGGAGGCTTCCGAAAACTCTCCAAAGCAGCACATCCGTACCAGCGTACGTCTTGGCCTCCGTTTCTGAACATAGGTGCAGAGACGCAGCTGCCAAGCACCCTGTTCGCTCAGGTGTGGCCCAAAAGCGCTCTGATCTCCTTGCCGTCACGACAGAGAGTGAGCAAGTGGCAGGGGCAGCCCGCAGCTGCCGCCCTGCTCTTGCTACCTCACACAGCGGCGATGGCTTGTGATGTCAACAGCGGTCGGTGACGTCACAGCAGAAAAGGCAGCGCCACGTTTCCAGGCCAAGCTCAAGCTGACAGGAAACAGCAGTTGCTCTCCTCTTCAGCAGAGAGGCAATCCTCGGAAATCACAATGTCTCCTACCAAGTATTCAACTCTTTGAAGTCCCAGCCAGGAGGCAGCGATTTGGCAGCCACCAGCAGCCTTGTCTAGTGCCTGCTTTGACACTTTTTGAGCCCCAGGGCCTTCAGAGCTAACTGAAGTGAGCAACCACGTACACTCAGCAGTTCTCTGCCAGGGGCTCAGCTTCACGGTGGCGGCTCTTTGCTTGTAGCCTGAGCAAGGCACGGTGCCATAAGAGAAGGGCTGGGCCTGCAGCTTGCCCTCTGGCTGCTGCTCTGGGCACCAGGCTCTTGACTGCAGAGGACAGGAGACATGCTTAGAGGAGGGCAAGGGAGCATATCTGACTCTAGCTTTGTTTGCTACCTCATGGCATCTCCAGGGACTGCAATCAGCCCCCAATTTCCCTATGGAAAACGAAGGCTTTATTTTTTTCCCTTTCTCCCCCCAAAGTAACAATTCACGGAGTCAGCAAAGAGTTTTGGTGCCACGCCAGGACAGTCTGGCAAATTAAGTTTGAGGCAAGTCAACAGTGCTGGCTGCCAGTGCCCACCCGTGCTCACTAAGTAGTGCCAACGAAAGCTAGGGCCCTACTTCCTGCCTATGGCAGTAGAGGCGATTCTTTGGAGACGGAAGGGACACCATTCACACCTGTTTCTCCTGACCACCATCCAGTCAGTACTTGTGCCAACACAGTTCTCCCCCCTCTCTCAAGAAAAAGATGCCTGTCGTGGGTCTGTCAACCTGAGAAGTGCTACTACGTGTTCCTAGATCTCCAGCAGTGAGAGTCACCTCTGTCTTCCTTGCATGAGCCCCCTGCAACACACAGCAGGGACTCATTCAACTATCCCAGAAGGCTGTGGAAAAGGAAAGCTAACACAGCCACCCCCTACATTACACACTCTGTCAGTCACTGCGCCTTTCGAGCATGCGGCACCCCTCGACTTTTGACCCTGTCTCTCCTGCCACTGGGGACCTTCAAATGCACATCTCGTCCAGCTAGACAGCAGGCGCTCTGCAAGGCGCCCTGCCTTCGCTGCTCGGGTGCTCTAGCCGCACCTGACGATTTGTGGGCATAATCGGGCATCTGCACTTGCTTACCTTCCAGCTTCTCCAGCGCTTCGTTGGTTACCTTGTGCACGTCCTGGGAAGGAACACATAGGAGAGCGGCTCTTAGCGGGAAAACGAACGGGCAGCCAGGCGCATCCCAGCCCCCCCAACAAGGCCAGCCAAGGTGAACTTGGCTGCTCAGCTCCTCGCTCCTCACCTGCTTGCCTAGCAAGAGCGCACCACACAGAGCAAAAACGCCCTTCGCGACGCCTTCTGCTACGCCCTGCGAAGGGCAGAGGCACCAAACCTCACACGGCTCAACGGGGAGCATAAATCCCTTCGTGGCCGGGAGTATTCTTGCTGCGCTTCAGTGGGCCTGCACAGCCGACCCCAGCCCGGCCAGCACGCCGCGACGGCAGGCAGCCTGCACCCCCGAGAGCAGCCCCCGCTGAGCACACGTGCCGGGCCCACGCCCAGCTGCGGACTGCCTGAGGAGGGCAGCGGACGGGCTGCCCTGCGCCTCGGCCCTCGCCGCCGCCGGGGCCCGGGCCGGGGCCGGGGCCGCGACACCCCCCCGCGCCAGCCACCACCAGGCAACATGGTGGGGGGCGGGGCTTGCGCGCCTCCCCCGCCCGCCTCCCCGCCGCAGCTCCGGGGCATGCTGGCCGCAGGCCACGCCCCCTGTGGGCAGGGCGGGGCAGGGGGGGGCAGTGACCGGCCCCGAGCCGCCGCCGCCGTCGCCATGGGGACAGCGGGCAGTTGGGGCGGCTTCGCGCGGGGCCGGTGGTTCCGCCAGCGCGTGGAGGGGTCGCGAGGGAGCTGGGCGGCCGTGGCGGCGAGGAGCGCGCAGCCCTTGGGCGTCGCTGCCTGGCGTGGAGCCGCGCGGCGGTGGGGCGGGCGCAGCCCGGGCCGGCTTTCGCTCTCGTCTCTCCCCGAGGCAGGTCCCCGGGATGAGGAGCGCCGTCAAGGAGCCGCCCGCACCCCGCAGCCGCCGCTACACTGCTCGCAGCAAGCACCGTGCCTCTGCCGGCCCCGGCCCCGGCCCCGGCCCCGGCCCCGGCCCCGGCCCCGGCCCCGGCCCCGGCCCCGGCCCCGGCCCCGGCCCCGGCCCCGGCCCCGGCCCCGGCCGCGCTCGCTTTTGTGCCCGAGCGGGAGGGCTGCGGCCACAGTGCACCGCGCTCTGAGGTGTATCCCACGTTGCTCGCCCTGCCGCTTGCCTGGGCCATAAGTGAGAAGGCTGTTGGATGCTTGTTGTCGTTGTTTTCCCTAGCTCGTATACCGAAGGTATTCGTGGGCATTTTCTGATGGCACTTTCCAGCGTTTGCAGTGCACGAAGCGATGTTAGATTGACATGGTACATGTCAAAGAATGACACGGTCCATGTCAAAAGGACAACAGTTTGCCAGGGTCAGGGAAGGCAAAGTACTCTGTGAAACTTGGCAAGTAGATGATACAGGACAGTACAATATTGTCCTATCGCCCTACCCTACTGTCACCGAAATCGGCAGTAAAACTCCTTAACACCAATGGAGTATTAAGAAGCAGGCATTCTCTTCATTACGCGCCGGGTGCACGGGGGATCGCTCCGCCCAACGTGCACGCCCCGTGTTGCATTAGCCAAAGTTTATATTGCTTTGTTACATATGTTACCAAAAGGTGATTTCGATGACACATACATATGCCTTAAATTTCCCGGAATGATTAGACATATTCATTCTATTTCCTGGAACTAATTATCATATTTACATAGTCATTACGCATGCAGGCTGAGTCTCCAGGGGGCTTCTATGGGGGTCTCTGGCGGTCCCTAGTGCTTGCTGAAGAGGTGCCTTTTCCATGAACTCTGAGCTCCTTTTCCAGATATGGTCTCGGCTTGGCTCATTCCTTTGCTTGACAAAGGTGTCTTGTTCCTAACCTTGCTTTCAGCTGGTTTCTGCTGGTTTAGCTGTACTCCTTTAGGATGTAGCAGATACAGTTGCGAGAATTGTGTCTTTGGGTGCCTTCTTGTCTGAAGCTCCTGGTAGGAGGCAAGAGTGTTGCACCGACCCTCAGATCTAAAGTTAATCTAAATGGAACTATTTGTAGCAACACAGGATGGGAAGCTGCACGTGGATTTGACAGTAGACTGAAACGGGTTCCTACAGTGGCAGGAGATCGTTTGCATTGTAATACTAATGACACTTTTGAGATTCGTAAACTTCACACCTACTGGCTATCCAGTCGAGGACGGACCTGCCCTAGCATGCCTAGAGCTTCAGAGTTACGCAGTATGAAACAGTCACCTGGTACCTGCATCTAGCAACGGAGCCATGGTAAGGAGACACGAGGCTATGACAACGGTTTGGCATGTGCGTGTGTACGCACCCTCAAAGCTAGTCACTTCAAAGACGATGTAAATTTTGGACCTGGCAACGTTTGCCGTTGTAAGGTGACATATGTTTCCGACCAAATCACCAAGCAGACTTACGGGTTAGCTTCTCATTTGACTGAACAGACGATGTCTTACTTTGCAGCGTTTAGTACTTCAGTAACACTTGCAGAAACCTTCCATCAGCTAGACAACTTTGTCAAACAAAACACCAAGGTTACTCAATGTCGGAACTCTTATCGGTAGTCACGGAAGTAAACCATCCTCTGCTACCAGATGTCGGTAGTCACGGAAGTAAACCATCCTCTGCTACCAGATGTCGGAGTGGGGGGACGGGCCCGGAGTAACGATGAGTCTCAATATGAGTATGGTCGTTCTCCCTTTATTAGAGCTTACACAGAGTATATATAGACAGGCGATAGAGCATGTGCTAGCAATAGCTGTATGATTGGTTTACAGCTTCTGTCCACGCGCCTAAAGCAGATATATGATTGGTGCAAAGTTGCTGTTCACGTGGAGGGGCTTGTCGGCCCCCTCCTTGACTTGTTTACCACTACTTGCCTTCCCCTTCTGTAATGGTCTAGGAATGCTCAAGGACAGTTCACATAGCCGTGGGATCCTCCCTTCATCATGAAGGCAGGATTGCTCACTGCTAAGAAATCATGCCCCTGTTCACTTAACCATTCTTCCACAACTGAGTTGTTCCTGTCTTTGAAAATTGAACAACTGCAGAAACAGTTACAGAAGGAAAAGGAGAAAAGACAAAATTTGGGAGAAAAGGTCGAGATGACGCTTATGCAGGCTCCACGCCTGCCCCCCAACATGGTACAGATTAGGAAACTAATAGTATCCCCTGAAGACTGGGACGGAAACATCTGGGCTGATCCCGATGACAGCGAGCCAGGAGAAGATGACCCTTTGTTCCCCTCAAATCCCCCGACTATGAAGCTAGACCCATTGTTAAAACCCAAGGAAACAAGGGACCTCGGGGTGGTGCTCCATGACATACTATGCACACCACTCCCTGGGATTCCTTACAATTGACAAATTTGCAAGAGAGAGATAGCAGAAAACCAGCTGAAACTGAAACTGAATACTTGTGGCAAGTCTGCCTAAGTGGCGGTGACCGAATAATGCTGAGTGAGGATGAATAGCAAACAGCTATTGGGGTCCAGGAGTTTCCTTACATTTAGGACCTGACTCTGCAGATATACCCCATTCTATCACCAGTCGAGTAGCTTACTGGGCTGGAGGAATAGGCACAATGGAGCGAGGTGAACCTTCCATAATCCCCATTACAATTATAAGTGAGCTCTCCACAGCCGTCACAAAAGCTGCTTACATACAAGCCATGCACCAAGAGGACGCGGTGATATCCCAATATCTGCTATAGTAGATTCAGCAGTGTTAAAACCACTCATTAGAGGAGCCCCAGCAATTCTTAAACCCTATTTAATTATAAATTAGGATGAGATAAGAAGAGACACAGAATGCAGTGAAAGACTAGGTGATAACAACACCCCGCCACATACCCCCCCGCAGGCAACTCCCTACACAGGCAGTATTAATACACGGCATTGTTAACCACAGCCGTGAAATGGGCTGGGAAGATCCATCAGATGAGAACAGGAACCTGAAGTCCCGTGGAGGAGATCGTAGGGTGAGACCAGTGATACCCCCATGGGGAACAGAAACTAGATCGAAGGGAAGTAAGCCTAAAGACCCACAAACAGAATCTCGAGAATGGAGAAATGGATTGTGGAGGAAAGCCTTAGCCCTAGGCATTCCCAGAGTCGCGATTCAAGGTCAGTCTACTGGCATTATCTTGAGTCTGACTGAAGCATTCCAGAAACGAGATAATGGCGAAAGGAAGGAACGTACTTTGACTCCTTGGGCGCCAGCTCCCAGAGAGAGAGAGAGACAATCCCTTCCTCCCCCTTCGGGAAGAATTGCAGGGCATGAAGCAAAAAGGCAAGTAATGCCCGGAAGGCAATTGGGTCTGCCTGTCCAGCAAGTGGAGGTTTATCAGTGGATAAGTGATAATGGCCCATATATCTTGATTCCAGTCGGTCCTCAGTGACAATTGGTGAAGTTTTTAATAGATAGGGGAGCACAAATTTCAATACTAACACAACAAAATGCCAAGAAGATGGGGATGGGTGTGCGATCCGGATGGCAAAGAGTTAAAATTACTGGTGTGAACAGAGCAAGTGTTGTGTGCCAAACTGCCAAGGTTAATTTATGGCTCCCAGGTGAGAGGCGCATGTTGACTACTGGCTTTGCAGTTAAAGATCACAATGAAAAAAATTTGTAGGTTTTGCTGCTTTAAATGGATGAACCTGGAGCCTGCCAGACGACAGTGCGTGGTCCTTCAGCTCAGACTTCGACTCCAACCCCAGTAGAAATAGGGAGGCTGCAGTGAGTGTACTTCACGCAGCCCCTGCACTCCCTGATTCAAAAATTACTAGCATACTGCAATATCCAATTTCTGCTGTGGCACAAAATGGAATTTCTGAAGCCACAGCTGACTTGGAGAAATGACAGATTATCTCCAGAACCCACGCCCCATGTCTGGCCCTGTCTGGCCAGTTCAGAAACCAGATGGGAAGTGGCATTTGACAACTGATTATCGGCGCCTGAGTGCTGACACAGCCCCACTAACAGCTGCTGTACCAAACATTGCAAACTTAACAGCTACTTTACAAGCAGCTGCATACCCATGGATGGCGGTGCTAGATGTGAAAGCTATGTTCTTTATGGTCCCCTTGCAGGAGGAGGATAAAGAGAAGTTTGCTTTCACTTGGGAGGGAATACAATATACCTTTAACAGACTCCCACAGGGGTATGGACATTCACACAGAATTGCTCATGCTGCACTTGCTAAGCTTTTACAGACAATCTCACTCTCTCCAGATGTGAAAATGTACCAATATATAGATAGGAAGCTACTGGTAACAGTAGTGCAAAACATAGAATTAGTGCATGATGGATTTTTCCTTCTTTTTGAGGGGGTAACCTGTCCAGAAAACCCCACCGAGATGAGTCTATTCTACCTTTTTGTTTTGCAGCATCCAACAAGATGAGAAGAAGAACCTTTCCCCCCAGCATAAATACCTCTGCTGTTAAAAAGGATGAGAAAAAGCTATCCCCACAGATTTCAGAAATCAGACCCTATGCCATCAAATATGTAAGCCAACAACGGGTCCTAGTCAACCCTTCCCAGTCACTCAAGCGAGTAGAATTATGAATGCAAATTAATATCTCTGCTGTAAAGCCCACATGCTCACAATTCCTAAGCACATCCTATGCAGGATGGTCATCTTGGCTACATGGATAAATCCTCACCTCCCCAAAAAGAACACAGAGAGATGCAACCAGAATTTTAGGGACTGGACTGGGAGTCTTGAATAGCATAGATGCGGAAGTGCTCATAAATAAACTAAGCACCACAACGGGTGATTGAAATAAATTGGAACACCCACTACGATCTTCCCTGTTAGCATTGAGTACTAATCAATGGCTCCTGTCCGACGTATTGCCTCAGTGGGAAAGGATTAATGAAAAGGACCACCAATTGATTGTGGATGCACTTGGTGTAGCCCAAGATAATGTTTCTCTAGCTCTTAGTTGTATCCAAGCTCAACTCTGGATGCAATCTATGGCAGCAGGAATTATAAGAGAAGGTGAAGAGGGCACCTTACCCACTGAAATTCGAAAGGTAATTTGTGATAATGCAACTAAATTTGAAAAAGACTCCCAACCTTGGTGGCATTTAGTCCATTTTACTTATGACCCCATCAACAATAAGGCCACAGCCTTTGTCTCAACAATACGCAATGCTTCAGTATACACCATATACCCAATCATTGTGCTGGGATTGAATCATAATGGCACTATACACTATGCGTTAGAACTTCGAGTATGGGCCTAACAAAACGGAAACAAATGGCAAACCGTTGATGTTAACGCATGTGTTGTATGGGAACGAGGATTTATTTGTGAGAGGAATACCACCAAAGCCCAAGACATTTGTCTTGACACAAAATGACCTTGTCATTTTGAAATACATCCCGATGAAACCCCTGAAATTGTACTTGCATATCTTGGAAAAGGACGTGTTTGTATGAGAACCCTTTGTGATTTTATATTTGTAGATACCATCACTGTAGATGCAAGCAATCACTCAAATACTTGTTCAGAACTTTACTGAAATTATGGGATGCAATTTTACTTATTCAGCTCCTGTTACGTCTCATCAGTTGTTACAATCTAATTATATATTAAATTGAGATTTATTGCCTACCCCCATCGGAATGAAACTTACACTGGTGAAAAAACTACTACAACACGATGACCTGTGTCAACTGCTGAAAGGCATCCAAAACAATGGACAAAGAACCCTAATCACTGTTTGTCATGATGCAGAAGAGAGGCACCATGTTCTGGAAAGAGTGAAAAAAGATGGAGAACATCATTGGTGGGAAACTCTTCTCGGATGGTCACCCACAGCAATGGGAAGTTTTAATCTCATGCTCCATCCAGTCGTGGTTTTACTAACTCTGACGTTATGATGTCTACTGCTTATAATCATATTGTATGCAAAGGTTTGCTACGCGATAAAACAACCTGAGTTCAACCACCCAAGACATACAAATTAGTACATAATTAATAGCAATACTTTATGCTAAAAACCCTTTGCTTGCTGTGGACCTGTAAGCACATAAATTATCAATACACTAGTTATGGCACAGAGGCAATAGGTGACCCTACCACCACTCTGTGAAGGGTAAGATGAATTGACTATAGTCACAGGCTGGAATGTGACCGTGTGCTTCCCCCACCCCCCGACCTGACCTGCTAGGGCAGGGGAAGGGGCTCGTTTACGAATGCAGGCTGCTGCAGTGGCCGTTTGGGCTTGCTTTTCCCGCGCGCGGTTCTTTTCGCTGGTGGTGGCGGTGGTGTTTTCTCTTCTTTCTTTTACTTCCCCCACCCCCCGCCGTTTCTTTCTATTGTTCTTTTATTATCGGTCGGCCGGCCGGCCCCGTGCCCTCCCCCCCCAAACACCCTCTCCCCTTTCATCGTCTGCTGCTTGCTCCCTCGCGTTCCCTTCAATGCCCGGCCCCGGCCCCGGCCGTTCCTAAACCTCGTGGCCAGCACGTCGCTAGGGGCTGAGGAAGAATCCCTGACCCCAAGCTGACCGGCGCCCCGAGGCGGCAGCAGCAGGGGGGTCCTCAGGGCCCCTCCCTTCGCCTCTCTCCCCGGCAGCGCCCCTTCCCCCCCCCCCCCGCCATCCGCACAGGCGCACGGCGCCCGCGGCGGGGCGGGGCAGTGCCGGCCCGCCGGGACCCGCCATCTTGGCCGGGCGCTCGGGGAAGCGGGTGCCGCACGCGCCCGTCGCCCGCCGACAACCCGCGACAGCGCCCAACCCCCTCCCCCCCCCCTCCCCGCGGCGACCGGACCTCGCTGGGAGTCCTGCTGCACTCGCTCCTTCGCAAGGTAGGAGTCCCGCGGCCCCGCGGTAAGGGGAGGGTGCTCGTGTACGAATCTGCACCGTTGCGGGCACTGTGTGTCTGTCTTTCTCTGTCCCCCGGCACTACCACCCCCCCCCCCGGGGTCCCTCTGCCTCCCCTCCCATTCGTTGTCGCCTGCTCGCTCCCTTCGCTGGCCGGCCCCGACCGTTGCATTCCGAAGCTTCGGGGATGGCGCGTTGCTGGGGGCTGAGGAAGACTCTTGGAACCCCGCGCCGCCCCCCCCCCGGCCGCCGCCGCCCAGGGACTCGCGGGCTTTTTCTCCGGGCGCTCAGGGAAGTAGATTCCGCGCCCGCGCGCGCCACCCTTTTCCGCCGACATCCCCGCCCCGCACGGCCCGCCACACGGGGAAGGGCGTACCAGGCCGGCAACCTGCAGCTCCGAGGTGGGGGGGGGGGGGGCGCAGGGCAGAGGGTGCGGCATGACGAGGTCGACCCCCGAGCCCGCACGCCGGAACCGTTAAAAACGGCCGTCCCCGTCCCGTCCCCGCCGGCCGGGCCTTGACGAGCACTCTGCGCCGCCCCGGGAGAGGGGCACCACGTCTACCCCCCCCCCTTCGGGGGGGGGAGTTCCCGCGACACCAGGTCTACCCCGGGACCCGCACATTCAGGCGGGCGCCCTCCCCGGGGAAAAGGCCGCCAGACCACCCGCCCCGGTATAGCGGCAACAGGACTACCTGCCAATGCCGGGGGAGGGCGGGGGGGAAGGAAAAAAAAAGAAGTGGGCAGAGAGACACCAGGTCTACCCCCGGACCCACGCATTCGGGCTGGCCCTCGGCCCGGTGGATTAGTCGCCGCGACCGGAGCAGGCGAGCGGGGCAGCATGTCTACCCCGCAGCCTGCCGCCTGGGCAGAGTTTGTGCCGGAGGTCGACCCGCTGCTGCTGCCCGCCTATCGGCAGCCGCTCATGGGTCACCAGATCAACCCGCTCCCGAGCAGCGGAGGGAAAGGAGGAAAAAAAAAAAAAAAAAGACGGGAGTGATTGACTGAAAATCAAGATCAAGCGAGCTTTTGCCCTTCTGCTCCACGGGAGGTTTCTGTCCTCCCTGAGCTCGCCTTAAGACACCTGCGTTACGGTTTGACAGGTGTACTGCTCCAGTCAAACTCCCCACCTGACGCTGTCCCTGGAGCGGGTTGCACCCAGCATGCGCCAGGTGCTTGGCGCCAGAAGCGAGAGCCCCTCGGGGGTCGCCCCCCTGCCTCACCGGGTAAGTGGAAAAAACGATCAGAGTAGTGGTATTTCACTGGCGGCCGGGCTGCGGTATGGGTCGCGCATGTGTGGGGCCTCCCACTTATTCTACACCTCTCGTGTCTCTTCACAGCGCCAGACTAGAGTCAAGCTCAACAGGGTCGTCTTTCCCCGCTGATTCCGCCAAGCCCGTTCCCTTGGCTGTGGTTTCGCTGGATAGTAGGTAGGGACAGTGGGAATCTCGTTCATCCATTCCTGTGCGTCACTAATTAGATGACGAGGCATTTGGCTATTATTGAACCATGGAACATTCCATGCCACCTTTTCCGAGTTGGGCTTGGTAGGCGGCTTGTCCGCCCGAGTCACATTTGGTGCGCATCATCTGGGGACTAGATCCCATGTCACAATTATCCAGGCTCAACCACAAGAGAGCCGGGCAATAGCCAAATTCAGCGGTACAGAAGACAGAGCAAGCCCCATGTCGTCTGTGTGAAGAATTTTACTGTTGCCTTCTGAAGAAGGACTTTGTATATAGAAAGTCACAGTATATAAGCCAATCAAAAATTACACATCCTTACCTTTACTTGTAAAGATGTGGAGTATGTCCACCGAGGACAGGAGCGCCCTTTGTGAAAAGAGTCTCGCTGTCCTCCTCAAGAGGCTGGTAGAGAGTCCAAGGTCGGTGAAGAGACTCTCGTTGCC
Source organism: Apteryx mantelli (assembly GCF_036417845.1). Taxonomy (NCBI): domain Eukaryota; kingdom Metazoa; phylum Chordata; class Aves; order Apterygiformes; family Apterygidae; genus Apteryx; species Apteryx mantelli. The sequence continues at coordinate 2,594,943 of NW_027118755.1, forward strand.
TTTATACCACTTCCCTCTAACGCCAATTGGGAATCCCAAGAACTCCACCTCTCCCGCATTCGTCATTTCCTTCACTTGTTCTTCCAGATGTTGATATTTCCGGACTTTCTCTGCCGTGGCGTCACCTAGAGATGACAATCCACTTTCGCAGCGAACAGTTACATCCACTACTTTCGCCCGGTCCTCCTTAACTACAACCAAATCCGGCTGAAAGAGTTCATTGTTGTTATCCCTGAGGTTCGGTTCGATATACACCAACCACCCCAGTCTCTTGGCCTCTTCAGCCAGCATTCCACACAAGATGTTATGTCTGCGAATCCGGGCCTCCTGAACCGCCGGGCAGTATCCGATAATATGGGAACAAGTTTCCCATTCCACAGGACAATGCCTGCACCCCTTTGGAACCCCTTCTCCCAGCCCCCGTGCCAAATACTCCCTAGTGGGATAGACATTGGCACGCAGCTGTATTGCTGTTAATAGCTTCCTGTGGGGAATACTCCGATAATGAACGAGCCAATCATTACTGATGTTGTCATTTTCAAAGTTCTTTATACCGCGGCCTTGTGATCTTAGATTGGCCCAATTTTCTAATTCTCTTTTCCTCTACTTGCTTGGAACCGGATAGATGACTCTGGGTGATGACATCTCCCATTCGGATGAAGCCTCGCCGCCTCCCAGTGCAACCGGAATTGTCATCGGGAGTTCCTCTCCGATTGATGGAATCTTATCAGCCCTTCCTCCAGCGGCGATCCATACCTTGTTGTATTCCCTCTGGATCCCCTCTTCGAGAACAATAGTTCTCGTGATGATATCAGAGGACTGGGCAACTCGATGCAACCAGCGAGCCTGTATATTTGGAATTTGGCTTACCAGCCACGCAATTCCTAAGCCGCCATCACTTGTGCTGGCATATAAGATGGTGTCACATGTGCTGGGAGGTAAGTGAAGCCAGCTCTTCACTGCCGATCTAATGGCAAGGTCCAGGGTCTGGAGGTATGAGGCATTCACACCAGAATGATCTGCCGCATACAGCACCTGTGGGACTGCATACCTGTTCAAGATTTCTGCTTTCTGCAGTGGTTTTAACGGGGCTGTCCTGATGTTTTTCACCCAGGTGTCAAGCTTTTCTTTCAACTCTGGCTTCGAGAGTCTGACCCACGGGTCTACTCCCAGGCCCAAATATTTCTCGGAGCTGCCAGGCTCAATTATATGGAGTTGAGCCCCTTCAATTTCCCACGGGTCACAGTTGTTAACAGTATAAGAATCTTTTGTGGGCCTTATCATGAGCCCGTGGCATTTCTTAGCTTGCACCTTCAGCCCTGTAGCATGACAGAATTCTTCCACCACTTGGATATTCTTCTGCATGCCCTCCCATGAGTCGCTGAGTAGGACCAGATCATCTGTGAATGCTAATGATGATATCGAGCTGCTACCGTATTTAAATCCTTCTTTGATCTCTTCTAGTTTACATAATAATGGGTCTACTGCTAAATTGACTATTAATGGGGACATCGGATCACCTTGCTTTACCCCGGTGAGGATCTTAATCTTTTCAGAACAGGTTTCCCCTATCTCAAGCCTAGTTGCACAGTTGTTATATGAGTCGGTGATGATGTCAATTATATGATCACTGACGCCCTTCTGTTGGAGGACCTCCAGGATATGGTGGTGATTGACTGAATCGAAGGCTTTCGCTAGGTCCACAAAGACGACTGCCAGCGTCTTGTGATCTTTCTTGGCATGCCTGATGAGCACTTGCAGGAGCTTTAGATTTTCTGCACAGCCTGGGGCTGAAATAAACCCTCTTTGTCGGTTGTTAATTGGACAGGCTCGCTGCAGTCGTGCTGTTAGGATCCATGAGAATAATCTTAAGATTACCGACGCGATGGTAATAGGCTGCCAATTGTTTATGTCATCAATTTTACTCGGATCTGCGGATTTTGGTATTAGGATTGTTCTGCATTCTTTGATCCCATCAGGGATCCTTCCAGCCAGCAGCCACAGGTTGAACAATTCAGCCCATTGGCTCCCCTGAGGGTCCTTTTTAATAACGTCCCTCAGGGACAGGCCGTGTGTCTGGGAGCGGAGTTCTTATTCATTTCCGCGATGTTCTTCAGGACCTCCTTTGAGGAGATCATTTCTTTGAATGCAGAGTTTTCCGCTATTCCAGCACTCCGGAAAGCACCCAAGCCAGCAAATGGGGATCCCTCTTCCCACTTCCTCTGAAACGAGCCATATAGCTCGCTCACTGGAAGGGGGCACTTCAGTGCCTCGATGTTATCCAGAATGATACCAGCGAGCTTCTTGCGATCTATCTCAAAGAGCTGCTGGTATCAGAGGTACAGCCCCCTTCTCACCGCCCTGTTCTTCATCCATCTCCTTTCCTTCTTCACAGGTGCGGGTTTTACTTGGTGTTTCCTCCGTTGTTTCAATTTTGCTACGGCGATGTGCCCCGCCAGCTGTGACAGCCACTCTTCTGCCGATGCTTCGATGATTCTCCGGGCCTCCTCTCCATCCTCTACGATCCTCTTGTATGCAACCATTTGGCTTGTTGGTAAGGAACCTGCTCGTATCCTTTCTGTTATAATCTTTCTATATTCCATTCTTATCCTCGCATACCTTTCCTTCTCTGCCGGGGGCTCCCCACCGCGCTCTATTGCTGCTCTTCTAGGCGGTGCCGCAGTCTTGGCACTAGCCGCAAGCTGCCATCTTTTGTCACTGATCTGCTTCGCCGTTTTTGTGGGCAAATGCTCCCCGATCGCTTTGTTGACCAAGCACTCGGTCTTAAACTTCTCTTCCAATTTTAGCAGTAGAGCCGTGTCTTCCTCTGTCCAGCAGCTCTTGTGCATTCCTCGCAGGCTTTTTTCCTTCGGTCGAGTTGCTTCAGTCCGCTCCAGATTTCTAGTTAGTGGGTGCATAAGTCTTTTATGCTGAGATATGCCGCTCTTGGTTTTAAATTTTCGATTACATTCCCCACAGTGCCATATTCCAGGTTCCTCCGGGGCTTCTTCCTGATTCTGCGTATCTGGAGCTCCCTGGCATTTCGGGAAGTGGCAGGCAATACTGTGGTGTTTGATATTTGTCCTCCCACAATGGGAGCACTGAAAGAGGATTTGTTGCTGACCGTGGGCTCTCTTGAGATGATTGATTAGAGCCGCAACTTTCCCCATCCTGATACCACAGCAAGGGCATGCTGGATGTTGATCTGGGATCTTCACGACTGGTGTTCCCACATCAGTTGTTCCCGCCATTGCATCAAGGATGGGATTTATAGTATTTATTGGTAGAATTGCAGGGCCGGAGGGAGTTCTTGGTTCCATGTCTATCACATCTTCCTCTGGCGCTTTTTCAGCCCCGATCATTGGTGTTGATTCAACAGGTTCCAAGGCCTCATAAACCTCTGGCAGTTCTTTAGTGCAATTCAAGGTCGGGTTGGGACAAGTCCCTTCCCAACCAGTCACGTCCGAGTTATAAAAGGTCAAATTCTGGGTTAGGTGGACCACCTCCTCTGGTGTTATTCTCGCAGGGCATGCCCTTGCCATTTCCTGGAGGATTTCCCCTGTCTGGGTGGCCACTGAGACATAGTTCACAACCGAAAATTTTATCAGGTTGTCCAGCATGACTGCAGGGGTTCGGGATATCACCAGATGAACCAGCCCCCAAGTTCACCTGATATGCCTTATGTTAGCCCTCAGGCCAAGGGCTTTGGACTCACGACTATTTTACTAGTTCGTGGTCGAATAAATTTTGATTAACCTGAAATTACTATTGAGTGGTCGGTGACTCCAGTCGATAGGGAGGAAGTAACTATAGCACCGAATAACACACTGGGGCAGAGGTCAACTCAGTTACCCACGAATGGGCATCCAGCGGGACCACGAGGAGGTGTGACCTCTGCAGCTAAGCCCAGTTAGTAACTGTGGCCCCCTTTTTTTTTTTTTTTGGCTATTATTGAACCATGAAATATTTCATGGCACCTTTTCCGGGTTGGGATTGGTAGGCAGCCCGTCCGCCCGAGTCAAATTTCGGTGAGCGTCAGTTGGGGACCAGATCTCAAGTCCCAGCTATCCAGGCTCGACCACATGGGAGCCGGGCAAGAGCAAAATTCAGCGGTACAGAAGACAGAGCAAGCTCCAAGTCGTCTGTGTGAAGAATTTTACTGTTGCCTTCCAAAGAAGGACTTTGTATATACAAAGTCATAGTGTGTAAAGTCATATTATAGTTACACATCCTTGCCTTTGCTGGCAAAGATGTGAAGTATGTCCACAGAGGACAGGAGTGCCTTTTGTGAAAGGAGTCTTGCTGTCCTTTTTAAGCGGCTGGTTGAGAGTCCCAGGTCAGCAAGGAAGCTCTCATTGCCTTTGTACCACTTCCCTCTAGCGCCGATTGGAAATCCTACAAACTCCACATCTTCGGTGTTGGTCATCTCTTGCACTTGTTCTTTTAGATGTCAATATTTTCGGACTTTCTCTGCCGTGGCGTCGTCTAGAGATGATAGTCCACTTTCATAGCGAATAGTTACATCCACTACTTTGGCCCGATATTCCTTAACAAAGATCAAATCTGGCTTGAAGAGTTCATTGTTCTTATCTCTGAAGTTTGGTTCGTTATAAACTAACCACCCCAGTCTCTTGGCCTCCTCAGCCAGCATTCCGCATATGATGTTATGTCTGCGGATCCGGGCTTCTTGAACCACCGGGCAGTATCCGATTATGTGCGAACAAGTTTCCCATTCTAAAGGACAATGCCTGCACCCCTTTGGAACTCCTTCTCCCAGCCCACGCGCCAAATACTCACTCGTGGTGTAGACATTGGCCCGTAGCTGTATCGCTGTTAAAAGTTTTCTGTGGAGAATATTGCGATAGTGAACAAGCCAATCATTACTAATGTTATCATTTTCAAAGTTCTTTATACCGCGGCCTTGTGATCTAAGATTGGCCCAGTTTTCTAACTCTCTTTTTCTCCACTTACTAGGAATCGGATATATGGTTTTGGGTGATGACATTTCCCATTCAGATGAAGCCTCGCCGCCTCCCAGTGTCACCGGAATTGTCATCGGGGGTTCTTCTCCGATTGATGGAATTTTATCGGCCTTTCCTCCCGCGGCAATCCAGACTCTGTCATATTCTTTCTGGATCCCCTCTTCAAGAACGATAGATCTTGTGAGGTAATCGGAGGATTGGGCAACCTTTGCAATCGGCGAGCTTGTATGCTTGGAATTTGACTCGCCAGCCGTGCAATTCCTAACCTGCCATCGCTTGTGTTGGTATAAAGGATGGCGTCACATGTGCTGGGAGGTAAGTGAAGCCAGCTCTTCACTGCTGATCTAATTTTTAGGTCTAGGGCTTGGAGGTATGAGGCATTCACTCCAGCATGATCTGCCGCGTATATCACCCGTGGGATTGCATATCTTTTCAAGATTTCTACCTTCTGCATTGGTTTTAATGGGGCTGCCTCGATGTTTTTCACCCATGTGGCAAGCTTTTCCTTCAGCTCCGGCTTAGAGAGTCCAATCCATGGATCGACTCCCAGGCCCAAATATTTCTCGGAGCTGCCAGGCTCAATTAGATGGAGATGTGCTCCTTCAATTTCCCACGGGTCACAGTTGTTAACTGCATAAGAATCTTTTGTGGGCCTTATCATGAACCCGTGGCATTTCTTAGCTTGTACCTTCAGCCCTGTGGTATGACAAAATTCTTCTACCACCTGGATATTCTTCTTCATGCCTTCCCATGAGTCGCTGAGTAGGACCAGATCATCTGCAAATGCCAATGATGATATTGAGCTGTTACCATATTTAAATCCTTCTTTGGTCTCTTCCAGTTTACATAATAGTGGGTCTATTGCTAAACTGAATAGTAATGGGGACATCGGATCGCCTTGCTTTACCCTGGTGAGGATCTTAATCTTTTCAGAACAGGTTTCTCCTATTTCAAGCCTGGTTGCACAGTTGTTATATGAATCAGCGATGATGTTCATTATATGTTCATCACCACCCTTCTGACTGAGGACCTTTAGGATATGGTGGTGGTTGACCGAGTCGAAAGCTTTCGCTAGGTCCACGAAGACGACAGCCAGCGTCTTGCGATCTTTCTTTGCGTGCTTAATTAGTACTTGCAGGAGCTTTAGATTTTCCGCACAGCCTGGGGCTGAGATAAACCCTCTTTGGCGGTTGTTAATTGGACAGGCTCACCGCAGCCGTGCTGTTAGGATCCGTGAGAATAATCTTAAGATTACCGACCCGATGGTAATGGGCTGCCAGTTGTTGATGTCATCGATTTTATTTGGATCCGCGGATTTTGGAATCAAGATCATTCTGCATTCTTTGATCCCATCAGGGATCCTTCCAGCTAGCAGCCATAGATTGAATAATTCAGCCAATTGGCTCCCCTGAGGGTCCTTTTTAATAACATCCCTCAGGGACAGGCCGTGTGGTCCGGGAGCGGAGTTCTTATTCATTTCTGTGATGTTTTTCATGACCTCTTTTGGGGAGATCATTTCTCTGAATGCAGTGTTTTCCGCAATTCCAGCACTTTGGAAAGCACCCAAGCCAGCAAATGGGGATCCCACTTCCCATTTCCTTTGAAACAAGCTATACAGCTCATTCATTGGAAGGGGGCACTTCAGTGCCTCGATGTTGTCCAGAATAATACCAATGAGCTTCTTTCGGTCTATTTCAAAAAGCCGTTGGTATCTAAGATATAGTCCCCTTCTCACCGCCCTGTTCTTCATCCATCTCCGTTCATTCTTCGCAGGTGCGGCTTTTGCTTGGTACTTTCTTCTTTGTTTTAGTTTTGTTGCGGCGATCTTTCCTGCCAGCTGTGATAGCCATTCTCCTGCTGACGCTTCGATGATTGTCTGTGCATCCTTGCTGTCCTCTAGTATCTTCTTGTATGCAACCATATGGTTTTTCAATAAGGAACCTGCTCGTATTCTCTCTGATATAATCTTTCTATATTCCGTTTTTATCTTTGCATTCTTTACCTTCTCATCCAGGGGTTCCCCATCGCGCTCTATTGCTGCTCTTCTAGGCGGTGTCGCTGTCTTGACACTTGCCGCGAGCTGCCGTCTTTTATCACTGATCTGCTTCGCTGTTTTCGTGGGCAAATGCTCACCAATCAGTTTATTGACAAAGCGCTCGTTCTTAAACTTCATTTCCAATTCCAGCAGTAGAGCCGTCTCTTCTTCTGTCCAGCAGCTCTTATGCATTCCTCTCAGGCTCTTTTCCTTTGGTTGAGATGCTTCGATCCGCTCTAGATTCCTAGTTTGTGGGTGCATATGTCTTTTATGCTGAGATATGCCGCTCTTGGTTTTGAATATTCGCTTGCATTCCCCACATTGCCATGTTCCAGGTTCCTCCGGGGTTACTTCCTGATTCTGTGTGTCAGTAGCTCCTTGGCATTTTGGGACGTGGCAGGCAATACTATGATGTTTGATATTTGTTCTCCCACAACGGGAACACTGGAAGAGGATTCTTCGCCTACCATGGGCTCTCTTCAGATGGTTGACTAGCGCCGCCGTTTTTCCCATCCTGATACCACAGCAAGGACAAGCTGGATGTTGCATAGGGATCTTCACGATTGGTGTTCCCACATCAGTCGTTTCTCCCGTTGTATCAGGGGTTGGATTTTCAGTATTTATTTGTGGAATTGCTGGGCCAGAGGGAGTTCTTGGTTCCCTGTCTATCTCATCTTCCTCTGGTGCTTTTACAACCCCGATCATTGGTGATGATTCGACAGATTTCAAGGCCTCATAGACCTCTGGCAGTTCTTCAATGCAATTAAAGACAGTCACAGTTACTCCCGCCGTTTACCCGTGCTTCATGGAATTTCTTCCCTTTGACCTTCAGAGCACTGGGCAGAAATCACATCGCATCCACACCCGCTGTGGGCCTTCGCGATGCTTTGTTTTAATTAAACAGTCGGATTCCCCTGGTCCGCACCAGTTCTAAGTCGGCTGCTAGGCACCGGCTGAGGCGGGGCGCTGGCCCAGGGACCCCGGTGTTAGAGAATATTGAACTGAAGCTGTCTAGAATTAATTGCTTAGCATAACTTGCTTAGCATTAGTAGCTAAATTTGATGAAGCCTTAGGCCTCAGGCTGTGAACTTGCTGTGAACTTTTACCTAGATAAGTAAAAGGGGGCCCCAGAGCCAGTTCAAGCTGGAAGGATAAAGAAGTTACACGGACAGCAGGAGTAGCCAACCTTGAAGATAAGAAGCAGCCTGCCTCGAGACAATGAAGGGGCCCAGTGAAGAAGGGGAAGACCCCAGACCTAACTATTGCTATTGGTCCAAACTGTCACTTAAGGGGTGGGGAATTTAGATTGTAAGGGTCTAATTGCCCAGGGATTTCTTTGTTCGGGGTCCCTCTTTGGAGGCACCCAGCTCGAGCTGTAATTACCTCACGTGTATCATTAAATTTTATTTTTCTTCAATCTGACTTCGAACTTCTGCCTCAGCAGGAACCTAGGGTCGGACCCTGTTATGGAGGCCGGTGAGCCTGATTTTCCATAACACCCGGCTCCCCCCCCCATCGCCGGCAGCCACGCGTGCGCAGGGGCACCCCCAACCCCTGTGGACGGGTGGAGGGGGGGGGGCGGCAGCGGCTACTGGGGCTCGGGGAGGAGGGAGGGAGGGGGCAGGCGGTGCCCGCTGCAGCTGGGGCAATCCATGGGAAGGGCCTGGCACACATCCAGAGTCGCCACTTCTGCCCCGCGCCCGTCCGGCGGACTGGTGGGGCGCATGGCGCCTCGTCCAGCCGTGGCGCGCGCCCAGCCCCGCTTCGCGCCGCAGCCCAACCGACCAGCCCTTAGAGCCAATCCTTATCCCGAAGTTACGGATCCGGCTTGCTGACTTCCCTTACCTACATTGTTCCAACATGCCAGAGGCTGTTCACCTTGGAGACCTGCTGCGGATATGGGTACGGCCTGGCACGAGATTTACGCCTTCTCCCCTGGATTTTAATGGGCCAGCGAGAGCTCACCGGATGCCACCGGAACTGCGACACTTTCCAAGGCGCGGGCCCCTCTCTCGGGGCGAACCCATTCCAGGGCGCCTGGCCCTTCACAAAGAAAAGAGAACTCTCCCCGGGGCTCCCGCCGGCTTCTCCGGGATCGGTTGCGTTACCGCACTGGACGCCTCGCGGCGCCCATCTCCACCACTCCGGATTTGGGGATCTGAACCCGACTCCCTTTCGTTCGGCTGAGGGCAATGGAGGCCATCGCCCGTCCCTTCGGAACGGCGGTTGCCTATCGCTTAGGACCGACTGACCCATGTTCAACTGCTGTTCACATGGAACCCTGCTCCACTTCGGCCTTCAAAGCTCTCGTTTGAATAGTTGCTACTGCCACCAAGATCTGCACCTGCGGCGGCTCCACCCGGGCCCGCGCCCCAGGCTTCAAGGCGCACCGCAGCGGCCCTCCTACTCGTCGCGGCGTAGCCCACGTGGCTTCGCATCGCCAGTGATGGCCGGGTATGGGCCCGACGCTCCAGCGCCATCCATTTTCAGGGCTAGTTGATTCGGCAGGTGAGTTGTTACACACTCCTTAGTGGGTTCCGACTTCCATGGCCACCGTCCTGCTGTCTATATCAACCAACACCTTTTCTGGGGTCTGATGAGCGTCGGCATCGGGCGCCTTAACCCGGCGTTTGGTTCATCCCGCAGCACCAGTTCTGCTTACCAAAAGTGGCCCACTAAGCACTCGCATTCCACGGCCCAGCTCCACGCCAGCGAGCCGGGCATCTTACCCATTGAAAGTTTGAGAATAGGTTGAGATCGTTTTGGCCCCAAGACCTCTAATCATTCGCTTTACTAGGTAAAACTGCCACCCGCGAGTGCCAGCTATCCTGAGGGAGACTTTGGAGAGAACCAGCTACTAGATGGTTCGATTAATCTTTCACCCCTATACCCGCGTCGGACGAGCGATTTGCATGTCAGGACCACTATAGACCTCCACCAGAGCTTCCTCTGGCTTTGCCCTGCCCAGGCATACTTCACCATCTTTCAGGTCCTAGCACGGACGCTCATGCTCCACCTCTCCGACGGAGCAGGCGAGATGCGCCGGTGGTGCGCCCTCGGCTCTGCCTCCGCCTCGGGATCCCACCTCAGCCGGCGCGCGCCAGCCCTCACTTTCATTGCGCCACGGGCTTTCGAGCGAGCCGCTGACTTGCGCACATGCTAGACTCCTTGGTCCGTGTTTCAAGACGGGTCGGGTGGGTAGCCAACATCTCCATGGACCCCGGGCACCCAAGCGCGGCTGCACCCTCCCCGGCAGCACGACGCGGTCGGGGCGCACTGAGGACAGTCCGCCCCGGTTGACAGTCACGCCAGGGGCTGGGGGGCCCGTCCCCCAGACGAGGGCCCCCCTTGCCGCCACTGCCAAGTGACGCGTGCTGCCCCCCGCCCCCCGCGAGCCAGGGTGGGGAGAAAAGCAGTGGCGCCGCCGACGCCGGGGTCCGGGAGGCCTCCACAGGGGAAGGCGCGGCGGCAGTCCTCTCCCTCGGCCCCGGGATTCAGCGAGAGCTGCTGCCCGGGGGCTGTAACACTCGCCGCCGCGTGGTGGCGAACCACCTGCCCATCGGGCTTTCCCAGCTGACCCGGAGCCAGTCGTGGTGCACCGCCACGGGGGAAATGTGCCCGACGGGGGCCGGCCGCCGGCCGGGCGGTGGTCCCCAGCCCACCCCCGCGAGGGGGTGGAGGGGAGGCGGCGGGGATCCTCCGAGACCCGAGCCGGCCGACCGAGCCCGCCAGGTTGAATCCTCCAGGCGGGCTGTGCAGACCCCACCCATTTACCTCTTAACGGTTTCATGCCCTCTTGAACTCTCTCTCTTCAAAGTTCTTTTCAACTCTCCCTTATGGTACTTGTTGACTATCGGTCTCGTGCCAGTATTTAGCCTTAGATGGAGTTTGCCACCTGCTTTGGGCTGCATTCCCAGGCAACCCGACTCCGAGAAGCCCCAGTCCCGGCACGCCGGGGGGCCGCTACCGGCCTCACACGGTCCACAGGCTGGGCCTCGATCAGAAGGACTTGGGCCCCCCGAGAGTGGCGCCGGGGATGGGGGCTTCTGTACGCCAAATTTCCCGTGCCCCACCGCGGGGTGGGGATTTGGCGCTGGGCTCTTCCCTTTTCACTCGCTGTTACTGAGGGAATCCTGGTTAGTTTCTTTTCCTCCGCTGACTAATATGCTTAAATTCAGCGGGTTGCCACCTCTGATCTGAGGTCGCAATCGGATGGAGACAGGGCGGGCGCGCGCCCGCCCCTCGCCGCTTTCGACTCCTGCAGCAGGCCCGAGGCAAGGTGGAGCTGGTGGGCGCGCGCCCACTGGCTGCGGCACGGCCCGAGGCCCCGCTGCCAGCACCAGGGGGGAAGCGGCATGGTGACCCCCCGCGGGGTCGCTGCCATGCAGGGGGGAGGACAGCAGGGGGCCCTCTGACACACGCGCACGGCAGCACGGTGCGGTACCACCGCGGTACCCACCCGCAGACAGCCGCGCAGGGCCGGAGGGCGAGGTCCGCACCTCCCCCGGGCCCGGCTCCCTGCCGCACGCTCACTTGCTCACGCACTCACGCAGCCCTCTGCCGCCTGGGGCTTGCCTCTCCTCCTCCCAGCCGCTGCCTCCGCTCTTGCTCCAGCCACGGCCCGGCAGGGCGCCCTCCCCTCCCTTCGCACCCTTCTCGCCGCCCGAGGGCGCGCACGCCCACGCCGCCCCCACCGCCACCCCGCCACGCCGCACCCGTGCGCCGTCGCTGCCGGCCTCAACGCAACACCGCGGCTGATGCCAGCTGGCAGGTGGAAGTGGCTCGGCACACGCGACGGACGCTGGCGCGTCGTGGGGAGGGCAGGGGGGCGGCCCGGCGGCGCGCCGAAATGGCGGCAGTCGGGACACAGGGAGCGGAAGGCAGCCGGCTGTCCCCACCCCGGAGGGGAAAGGGGGACCAGCGCACCACTGGGAGAGTGGTGGAGGAGAAGCCCAGACGGTGGCACTGGCGGTGGTGGCGGGCGGTGGCGACGAGGCGCGCCGGGCCACCGCAACCCGCCCAACCTGGGGGGGGCCCAGCGGGACGAACTCCGCGAAGCGGGTGCTCCGGGAGCGGGGGGTTTCCCCGAGTCTGCACTTAGGGGGACGAAGGCCCGGCCGCGCGGGAAGAGGAGGCACCCTCTCCCCAGGGCATGGGCCTGCGAGGCGCCCCAGCCACGCCACCCCGCACCACGCGCGCCGCGCAGCGGTGGCCACCGTGCTTGGAGGGCAAGGAGGGCAGGCACAGGCGCGGCAAGGCATGCCGGCCGCGGCCGGTGCAGGCGGCCGGGCACCGGATCCCAGCGGGCAGGAAAACCAGGGCCGCCGGTGCACGCACCGGGGTACCGGCTCCGCTGCCGACTCTCTGCTGCCGTCGCTGCGCACCGCCACCGCCGCTGCTGCCGCGCCTCCCCCGCATCTCCCGCACCCCCGAGGGGCGGAACCGCGGTGCCAACCCGACAACGGGGGTGACGACTGACCATCAAGCGATGCTCAGACAGGCGAAGCCCCAGGAGGAACCTGTGACGGCAGCGGGGTCCTC